>NC_092212.1:79942608-79979844 GCF_043381705.1 Parasteatoda tepidariorum | reverse complement strand
TATTTTTTCTCCTTAAAGAAGGTAAGAGTCTTAGTTAATAAATATTGATAGCATGTTGATGTTATTCCATCATTTTTAAAATGTAAGACTATTTAAACTCGAGAAACCAGACGTTGAAAAATTTGGGTGCGGTGGTCAGGAGCGAAAAAGGCATTGTTTTATTTTATTTTATAACCGTCGTTGAACAGCCGACCCAATTTCATGGGTTTACGACTACTTACGTTCAACTCCGTAGCCTTGTAATTTTGAACCAATCCAGAAGACAAGGAAACTCCTGGATCAGTACCCCCAGAGGTATTGATTTGTTGTGGGAACATGGAGGACTTTGAGACTCGACAGATTTAACGTGCATCAGTCACCATTTACTACACGGGGAGTCTTTGGCCGACGGGGACAGAACCCTATCGACCAGGCTATCCCGGCCTACTGTATACTCTACATTGATGTTTTTTAAGGTTAAAAGCCACTACCTGTTGTATATTATTGCCCATGCTCTGTAAACTATAAAGTAACTACACAGGTAGAATGCCTAGTGGGACAATACCGATAAGTTATAATTTAAAAAATGTTGTTTTCTTCACTAGAAAAACAAAAGAAAGTTATACATGTTGTATGATTTAACCCCAAGTGTTGAAGTCACAGGAGGAACTTTTTATTCTGGAGATGAATTTGAAGCTGAATTTGTAAATGTTCTCGGTGATCAGTGTTACAGGTATCTACTTCAAGCAGTAAGTTTAATGCTTTTTTTACATGTTCATATGTAATTTGTTGCGTTCTTAAATTATACACAATTTGTTACTATTAACTAATATACGATACCTTCTGTGAAAAAAGTAATCCATAATGATTTAAAAAAAGTTTGTTGCAATGTAGATTTTAATTAATAACTTCAAATAAATTTTGCGATTTTGTATTTAATGTTTAATTTATTCTATTTGTGGTTCTTAATTTCAAAATTATTAAATATAAATATTATGTTTAAAATATATTTGATGAAAGCAGGATCTCTTTTGTCCTGTGTATCATGGCCACAAATAAACATAACTTTGATGAAATGCAGCACTTTTTTCTTTCTTTTTAGAACGACAATAACAGCCATTTTATTTAAAAACAATTTCCTGTCTCGGCTGTCAAATATCTACGAACAAATAATGAGCAGTCAAATTTAAGTCTCCATAATGAATGTTAAAATTATTGCAAAGTTTCCTTTTTGAAAAAAAGGGGGTAAATAAAAAAATTACATTCTTCTTCACTGGCGCGGCAGTCTTGTGTGGGCCCTGACCTTCTCTAGGAGTTTCCTCCAACTGTCCCTCTGGCGACTGTCTTCCAGTTTTTGATTACTACTTTCATTAATTAAAGCACTTTACATGAAGTAAAAATTATTATTTTTTATTTAGAATTTGCTTCTTTCACAAGTTTTATTTCATTAAGAAAATATTAACTATAATAATGTTAAAAATTCAATGGTGTGATACGAAGGAAATATTTATTGAATTTAAGTAGTTCCATCGATATTATTTTTTAATAATTCATATTTAAAATACTCATATAAAGTATTTCATCACAAGACTCAAATTTACTTTTAAAATATTGACTTTATTAAAACATCCATGTAACAGCATCTGTTTATTGATAGAATCTATTCCATCAACTACTAAAGAATTAGTTTTCAACTAGCCAAATATTCAACTCGGTTCATCCCTATGACAAAAGTAAAATTGACAGTTGTAGGTAAACTGTTGGCATGAGGCTCTTCCTTCCATCTGCAATTTTTAACTTTCTTATAATTTTCTACATTTTCTCTCCTTTCTCTTCCAATTTTTTATCATATATAAGTTGCAAAATAACCATTATGCCAAAAATTTTACATTACACACTTTTCAAAATCCATTAAAGCTTATCACATAAAACTTAAAATTATAGATTGATAAAGATTTAGGTGAAGTATTGGCAATTCAGATTTTTCAATGTGGTTTATTAGGCTGTCATCTATTAACTAATGTCTGTACAAATATAGTTATGTTTCGCCAATTTGGTTAAAGTTTCTATGGTCAGTTTTGCTGTTTATATTGCTAAGCAATAACCATAATTTTATGTTATGAATTAATTTTATCTTATTTAATTAAAATTTTATGTTACTAAACTTTCATTATTCCAAGTTAATTAGAAAATTTTCAAATGCTATATTTTTTTAAAAATCTTTTTCTGTTAATCCCCTTTGGAAATTTTTTTTTCAAAACGTGCTTACAAGTTGTTCAATATAATATATACTATACTGTGTAATAATGTTATACTATATGATATTATTTAAGACTAATTTGTGTGTATAATAATATTCTATATGATATTATTGAAAACTAATTTGTATGTTTAATAATATTATACTATATGATATATTTTTATATAGTATAATATATTTTTTATCCCATGAAGCCGCATTTAGTTAAAAATATATAATTAATAAAATTGCGGCATACAAATTAGTCTTCAAATTAAATTTTTTTCCATAATAATTTTTTTTTCTCTTGCTTTTTTTCTCTTCTTTTTGTATAATCTCATGCATACAAACTAGTAATTCTCACTTCTTAAAAAAATATTTAATTATTTTTCCAGAAAATCTTAAATTACTTATCAAAAGACCACATGAATCCTTATCACATAAATGTGTAATTTTAAATTTTATTTAAACTCCTTGGAAGCTAGTTAAATGACTTTATTTTTTTGGTTTAAAACTTGTTTAATTTCATTAAAGGGAGTTTCAGAAAGATTACTTTTTTAATTAACGATTTAATATTCTACTTAGAAAGTACTTCGTATGTGAACTAGGCATTAATTATGTTTATTTGTGCTTTAAAGGGAGTTTCAGCAATGCAGTTTTTATTAACAATTTAATATTTTACTCAAAAAGTTGTTTGTATGTGAACTCTACATTAATTTTGTTTAAATATTTGTATTTAAAAGGGAGTTTCATCAACGTTACTTTTTTGATGAACAATTTAATATTTTACTTAAAAAGTTAGTTGTATGTTAACTCTACATTTATTTTGTTTATTTGTGTTTAGAAGGGAATTTCAGAAAAACTGCTTGATCCCCTTTCTCAAAGGCATGCCTCTTTTAAGTCTTCAAAGGAGATTTGTGATTACATTAATGGACTGAAAATAAGCACAGTAAGTCATTAATGAAAAGAATTTGAATTTTTTTGTGGACAAAGTAAAATTGAATTTGTAATGATTATATAATTTTTAATATATTTTGTCTTGTGTTGCAAAATAAATTTAAAATATCCTTTTTGTCTTAAAACTTGTTAAAAATTTGAGAAAAATGTATCAGTAATGATTGCTAAAAACTTTTTTTTAATTTTGACTATAGTCACGTAAGATTTCTTTTATATATCAATCGCTTGACTACCAATTATGTAGAAGTCTGTTAAATTTTTGTATGAAATACACAGTATAATATTATTTCAAATAGCCAAAATTTCTTGCTAAACATTTTTATTAGTGTTGTAGCATCAAAATCACTGTGGACTGATTGTAAAGACACGATTCCCAGTAGAACACCGAAGTCAAGCATCACTGGCTGTGGTCAATAAGCGGATGGGTGACCACTTGGATCAGCCTGCTTAGGGACCAAGGGTACGCGGGATCAATCCTCGTTAAGCTGTTCTGCCATAAAGTGCTCGACTTCGCACGCAGGTCGTCAGGCTACAAATGCAGGGGAGCCATCCCCTCTTCAGAGGATCAGAATTACGATGGCATGTCTTTGGATCATCCTCGGGGATGTTTCCCAGACCGTCGCCAATAGCCCATTGTGCAGCTCTAGTACAGCGTAAATAAAGTACCTACCTACTAATGGGGGAACTCTAAATTACTGACATCAGTGCATTTCCTTTATTTAAATAGAGTATAGAATTATTAACAAAAAATTTTGTTTATTATTGTATTTGGTTAAAAATTCTCTAAATTATAGATGTAGTGTGTAGTCTCTTGTGTAGATTCTTGGCAGGTATTTTGTATCAATTTTGTCTGGCAGCAACAGTAAGAAATGATACTGTACGCAGAATTATAACTTTTTATCCAACTTCAAAGAGGCAGCAGAAAAAAATTTCTATAAGTATATAAACAAAGATTATAGATATGAGAAATTTTGCAAAAACAAAATTAAGTAATAAACTGAAAAATTGAGGAAAACAAAGCTTTCTACGAAAAACTTGTTATTGTGCGCTGTTTTTCCACGTATCCCTCTATCACGCCTGTGATTTTTTATTATTTAAATCTTGATCTTATTTTTTTTTCTTATGGATTATTAAATAGTTTGCAATTATCATTAAACTTTCTTAATGATCTTTAAGTAATAGGTAATTAAAAGCACATGCTTAATAAAAAAAGCTATTTCTGCTGAAAAAGATTAATAAAGCTAAGAAATGTCTGCACTATGTGAATGAACACTATAGGTTTATAAAATGAATGGCACATATTACACAACAGGGAAATTTACTTGTTAGTGATTGTTTTTCACACCATTGGGTATTCCAAAATGTATTGTTATAGTTCCAATTTTCACCTGGTTCTTCACAATCAATTTTGTAATTTTTTATTATTGAAAGTTTGGGTGAATTTGCATGTTCTTAACTTACCTAAACCAATTAAAAAAATCCATGCATTATTACTCAAATTTGATGAAAAGATGTCAGAAATTTAAAGTGTCCAATGTTTAAAGATGCTCTTATATATATTTTTATGTATTGTTATTATTATTTTATATTTATTTTATAATTATTATTTTATATATTTAAAAAAATTTCAAACCTTAAATTTTTTTGTGAAGTAATTATTTTATATTTCTTGTAGGTGGAGTTAAAAGTTTTTGATATTGAAAACATTCTAGAATCTTTAATCTATGATGGTAAAATAGTGAAAAATACATCTTTAGGTTTGGGTAAGACTTCAGAAAATTGTTACGCCGTTTCAAAATCTGTGCTTTCTAATGTTGGTTTAATGAGGATGCCTTGTGGGGTGTGTTTAGTAAGTTCTTTTGCTCATTTTTATTCTTTATTACTTTAATGTTTAAGAAATGTTTGATTGATTGATTAAGCATTTCATTTAGTTGATTAAAGGCATTGAATTATAAAAACAATCCAATAAAAACTCTTTTTTTTAAAAAAAAAACATAATTTGAAACCTCCATGCAATTATGTATCAGTATATGTTCTGATATAATCAGGATAGATCCTGATATACAAGTATATATCAGGAAGTTAAATATTAGATTATGCTATATTTACTGACGTTAGAATAGCTGAAGTTCTTAACTGGGAAGATTTTTGTTTTTAAAGTTTAAATAAATATTTTAAATAGTTATTGTAGATTATTTAATTCATTGCAATAACTCTAAAAACAATTTACGGTGCAACAATTTGTTATTTGTGTACCCTTCCCGTTACCGGTCTTGTAAGCAGAAAATTTTTTTGGTTCCATCAGTGTCCGTTTTAACAGAGGTTTCACTGTATATGTTTGAAATTTTTTTATTGGAATGTGTTAGTTAAACTTAAAATAAATTTAATTTATACTGTAGCCCCTGTTGTATATGCTTTATATATAGATTGGCTGACTCATTAGTTTTCTCCTGTAGTATTGCTTAAACCATGGATGGGCAAACTTTTTTGGTCGAGGGCAAAAAATTGAAGAAAAAAAGTTTGTTGGGCTAAGTAAAAACTTCTAGAATAATAAAACTATATACAAGTTTTAATTTAAATATTTAATGCAATGAATGAAATTGTGATTGCAGTTTAAAAAGTTCCTTATATTGAGGTTTCAAGTGAGTTGTACTTATTTTAGGAAACGAGGCTAAATGTTTGTCTGTTAATCTACTACAGGTTCATAGTTGAAAACACATATTCACATATATCAGATGAAGCAAACATAGCACTGATTTTCTGGGCGTGAAATATTAAATTTGAGAAACTAGCTTTTTGTAATAATTTGTAAAACTCAAACTTTGGCATATTTAGAAACAACTGCTTCAGATGGCGCCTATCTACAGCTATTCTATAACGGACTTCTTTCAACATTTTACCAATTAAGCTGTCTGTGCTAGCTATTTCCATCAATTTATGTTTTGTGGAACAAAAATAGAGAAAGTGAAAGGGTCATTAGTATTTTGTTAAAAAAGAAAGAAATATAGCTTTAAGCAAAGTAGTCAAGAAAATGTATGTACAGGGTCTTTATAATTAAAGTTCCACTTTGAAATGGCTATAAAAATAAAACTACCCGACCAAATGTCATCAAACTTGGTAAATGTCTATAAGAGGTCATGGGATTTTAGTTCCCACAACAAAACAAAAAAAAGTTCAAAAATTCACCACCAGTGGAGAATGGCGCTGTATGCAATAGTGTTAAAGAAATGTGAAGTATGTAAATTTGTTTTACACGGCTTTTACCGTAAATTTGCCGTAAACCTTGCGGTGTCATTGGACCTCGGCGTTTTCCTCTTACAGTACGGAACTTTTGTAAAGCCCTCCGTTCATTGCTGTCGCATTCATAGTAACATTTCACGAGCAAAGCACGGTCTTGCATGGTAACAGACATTATCGACTCAGAACACTGACAGCTCAGACAAGGCGCCTCACTTTTATAACTGCAAAGTCACATGACGTGTAAAACAAATTTGCATATTTCACATTTGTTTAACACTATTGCATACAGCGCCATTCTCCGCTGGTGGTGATTTTTTTTTGCGGGAACTAAAATCCCATGACCTTTTATAGACATTTACCAAGTTTGATGACATTTGGTCGGGTAGTTTTATTTTTATAGCCATTTCAAAATGGAACTTTAATTATAAAGAGCCTGTATATTGTTTATATTCGCCGCAGATCGACAAGTAAAAGTTCCATCCGCGTGGCGGATTAAACCTTCCAGCGGCCACAGTTTGCCCATCTCTGGCTTAAACCAAAACCAACTATTTATTTTTATTTCATTTCATTGCATTATATGATCTGTTTCACTAAAAAGTTTTCCCTTGATGAGAATGAAATATTTAAAAATGTTTAAAAATATTTAATAATGTTTAAAAATATTTAATAATGTTTAAAAATATTTAAAAATGTTATAAAACCATAAAATTCAATTGATGACATTTGGGGAGTCTCCATTAATTTTATAGTCATGTTTCAGACATATAGCCTTACATGCAGGATTCCATTTTGGGGCTTGGTCATTTTATGAAAAAGACACTTTGCTTATAATTTTATATTATCAAATTTTTGTGGTGATTAATTTGGAAGCTTATGTGCTAATTTATTATTTTAAGCAAATACAGTGACAAATCTGATAAAATGAATCTTATTAGTTTGATAGTTATGTACTTATCTCATTCTATGATTGATACAGTAAAGCGCCGATTATCCGAATTGCTCGGGACCGAACGTGGTTCAGATAATGAAAAGTTCGGATAATTGGAAAGTTGTTTAAAATCTAGTTTAAACTAACTTCCCTTCACACTTTTTCCAGGTTTAGGACTGGCAGTACCATCGAAAATAACTCTGTTTAAAAAAAAATTCAATTTTTAAATATTTTTATTTAATTTTGAATTTTTTTTAATCATACTTCAGCTATTTATTATTTTTTTTTTGTCAATTGCTGATTTTACCACATTTTTCTTTATTTTCCATTGAAAAAGAAATTCAGCAAAGAATTTTGTTTCAAAGATGCTCTTTTTTGAGCAGCGATATACCTTATTCTTTTTAAATAAATCAACTGAACATCAACATCATTTTGACGTTCTAGCCAATTCATTGCAATATCTAATGAATTGCATGCTTCTATATGAGATGGTTCACTATCTTGAACTTGATCATCTATTTGTTCCTATTCGTCTGTGGAGTTCCGATTTTCTTTCAAAATTTCAGCAAACAATTTCATCATTTAAAATTTGAAATTCTAGGACGTTTTCAGTGTCTCGACACCAGCCTTCCATTTCTTCTGCTGCATAACCTGACATCTCTTCAACCGGAAGATCTACTGGCTCAGAAATTTTGAAAAATTTTTGATAAGTCAAAAATTATTCTAAACTTTAAAAAAAAAGAAAAAAGAATTCAGACATAGTTCGGATAATTGGACATTTGGATAATAAGGGTTCGGATAATCGGCGCTCTACTGTAGTTATTTACTAATCTCATATTATGAATGATTGATTGAACTCAATCAGAAATACAGTAATTATGAAATTTTTGAACAGTGATATGAGGGATCATTCACAAAACTACAAACGAACCTATGAAGCAACATATTTACAATATTTTCATTTCAAGACTATCGAAACTCTACTTTAAAATTATTTTATCAGAGCAGTCTTACACTTGATTACTAATTTTAATTAAATTTTGATATTAAAGATTATTAACCGGTTGTTTTTTTAATGTAAAAGTACTAAAAAAAATTTCTATGTGTTGACCTTGGACTATTATGAGTTGTTCTGTGTTCCATTTATAAAATTATGTTGAAAACTTTATGTTCTGAAATTAAAAATAGTATAGTTTATAAAATTTGCATTTATTGCACTTAAGTAAAAAAAAAAAGAATATTCGTTTTTTAAAAGCTTTTTGTTTGCCCTTTTTAAATAAAATCTCATACGTATACTGCTCCAAATATTTTCCTGATTCTTTTTTTCTTTTTGTTAATTGTTCTGTTAGTTTTTCTTTGTTTTGGTTCACTACAAGACTTGTTTACCTCGTAATAATGTTTGTTCGTTTTCATCTCTTTCTGTAGGTTTTTAAAGAATGTGGTGTTGGTCTCTCTGTATCTCCATCAACATGTCAATACATGAAAGAGTGGTTGGATTTTTGAACCTAACCAAATTAGTCTCTTAAATTTGGTGATATTTAGTCAATGAATTGAAAACATGTGATATGGTATTTATTAAAATCAACACGTTGTATGTACATATTATAATTTATAAAGAATCCGGTTATGTTTTTGTATTTTTGTGTTCTGGTTTATTTACATTTAACATACATTATTTTATCTTGCTTGTAAAAAATAGAACTTTATATTTGGTATTTCACACCCTTCTTAGTGAGATTGATTTTTGAAAACCTTTATTGTGGTTCTTTTTAAATGAATTGAATAATTTTGTAGCACTATCTGCTTTTTTTTATTTATTGTGAGTGAAAATTTGTAAGTTTTTTGTTATACACTTATGCCAAGATGGGTTATTGAAAGAAGATAGCTCATGTTCTGATCTGTGTTTTTAAATGAATTAAAAATAGATTCTGTTAAAGTAGTTATTTTCACTTATACTAAAAATGAGTAAATATGATATGCATGAATGAATGAATGAATGAAAATAAGGGAATCGGATTCATCAATCAAACAATCTACTGTACATATAAAAAAATATTTATATTATTATTGCAAGAATACATTATTTTAGTATTTTCATGTTCTTTAAAAAATAGATTAATGGTGTGAATCTACTGCAAAGCGAGAATGTTTCTTACTATATATTGGATTAAATTGATTTTTGCAAAGTCTTTTGAGTTTTAACAATCGTTGTTTTACTGTGATGTAAAACTTTTCTTTGTACTGATTCATAATTAATCAATAGTTTGGTAATAGGATAGTCGCAATTGCAGTATGATTTTCAAATATAGTAGAGTGCCGATGTACTGGTATGTCCAATTAAAGGACCTTTTGTTTTACTCACCTTCTTCAAAAAAAAAAGAAAAGAAAAAGAGAGAAAAGGAAAAAAAAATAGTAAATCGTGAAAGTGCTTCTTTATTTTCAGAATATTTAAAAGAGGTCAAAAAATGTCTTCCTTTATCCTTTGGTGTCCTTGAAAAAAATATCTGGCAAGCTTCAATGTGGGTTACATGTAGTTTCTAAAAAGGGAGGGATTTTGTTCAGAATAAAAATTTAAAAAAAATAAACTTTTAAACACTCTGTTTGTAATATGCTTTAACAGGCACAACTATGATTGCTAATCTTAAGCCTAGAAAAACTGTGTACTTAAAAACATTCACGTAGCCTCTTTTTAATGTTTACTGATTATCCGGATTTTCAGTTATCCAGATCAGTTTTGGTCCAGATAATTGTCACTCTACTCTACATTATGTCAAATATTGGCTGTAATCTTCATCCTACATTAATTATTTCGTATTAATTTAATTAGTTAAATTTAGTATTAATTTAAATAATCTGTAAAGCTACATGATATTTTAATTATATATTGAAAAGAGTTGAATAAATTTATTTTATTTATAATAAAAACACACTATTTCATAAAATTTAAATGTTTATTAAAATGTTTATACAAGTGAGAAGGTATACAATAAAGTGGTCCCCTCACCACAATTTTGAACATATAGATATTTTTTTGCAACAACATGTATAATAAAAAGCAGCATAAGAATTGCACTTTAAGCACAATTTTTATCACATAAATATGGAATGGTACTTTTAATACACAAAAAAAAAAAGATTTATTTCTTCCCCCATTTCTGAAATACATGAAAAATAACATTCAATATAATAATTTCCGTATTATTTCTTTCATTGAGCATGAGGTTACAATTGAATTAAACTTAATAGGAAATGTTATGGTTATTTTTTTTTAAATTTAGTATTTAAAAATTCCTTCATGAATTACATAAATTCTAGTTATTTTATATTAGAATTTTTATCATTAATTTACATATTTTTGAATGAAAAGTCATTTACTACCAGCATAAAAAGGCATTTAAATTATAGATTTGAAAAATAATCTAATAACTGTACAGTCAACTTAAATAACTTTTTTTTTTTGTCTTTTCTTCCAATGCTTCAAAAAAAAAGAGAAAAAAAGGCGCGAATAAAATTTGCATAAATGTACTTTTATTTTTCAGTGCAAACTAAAATTTTTTTTGTAACTTTAAAATTTTAAACATTTATCAAGGTAAATTCTAAATAAGTATGGTATTAAAGGGTTTTAAATACTGAAAAGAATTTTTCGAAACATTGAAATGTCAACAAATTTTGAGAGGATAACTTACGATTACTCTGTGGTGAAGTTCTCTTTTAATTATTTGTTTGCATTTTGATAATTTAACATTTTTCAGAAATTCAAATTTCATGACTTACTTTAGGTTTGCCTGAACTCACTTTTTCTATACATTAAGTTTTAAATTAGTGATGGAGGTGAAAAAGAATTTGTGAGAAAAAGTTAATCCTGTGTAATAGCATAATCTTAAAACCACCACACTCTAGGAGTTCTGTAAAATTTTTCAAGACATTCAAGTGTTAGACAAAATTTTCCTTGCTGTATCTATTGTACTTGTAGAATAACACAAGTGATACTATTTATGTTTGTTACAAGAACAAAAAGCTACTAGCTTAAAATTTAGAAGAACACAATGCATTAATGCACTTTAAACATCTCAGATCACAAAATGCAGTTACTGCATTTTAAACATCTTACGTTAATTTATAATTTATAGACAAACAACTTTTTGCTTTTTTAAAGTTATATATATTTTTTCCAGCCAGCTTAAATAGTATTATATATATATATATATGCACTCGAACCTCAATTTCACGAATTTTTTAATATCTCGAAGAAGAAAAAATTCCCTTCAAATTTCCTATACAAACGTGTATGTTAAAAAAACCTTGATGTCTCGAATTTTTTTTCTAATCCCTCGATAACTTGAATTTTTTTCCATAAATAGTGTAGATTTTTTTCTGAAAATAATAAAATATTCCAAAAAAATTTTTAAGAATAGAAAACTAATTCTCATAATCATAACCAATTCTCAAACAAGCACTGCAGTAGACACTGTAAGGAGATTTATTGAGAGACAGCCGAATATATCGGAGGAGACATTTAAAGCTATAGTCCACTTAGAAAGTTTTATAGACAAACTTTCTTACACATCTCTAAAGCAAACAATTGAATCTTGTAAAGTTCTCTTGAATTGAATCTTGTTCTAAGTGTAAAAATTGTTTTTAGGATGAATATGGAATAGTAAATAAGGTATGTAAAGAGCATTTTTCTTTATTCTAACATCGATAACATGCGATTTTCGATCATTCGAATTTTCGATATCTCGAATTTTTTCTCCTCTCCCTTCAAGTTCGAGATATCGAGGTTTAACTGTGTGTGTGTGTATATATTTATATATATTACAAGAAATGTTAGTGCATTTATTCTAATAGGAGAATAATCAAGAGATTGTTTTATGAAAAATATTACTGTTTTTTTTTATTTCATTGCATAATTAATTTATTATGAGAAACTCAGTCTTTCAGCTCTCCTTTTCCAGTGCTAATTATGAAATAAATTTTGGTTACTTTAATTAAAATAATTTGAAAATAATTAAAGGTTTTTTTTTTAAAAAATTGTGAAAATCATTATATGATTAAATAGTATATCATTGTATAGTTAAGACATATTAAAATAAATTAAATTTTCAAGCAAAGCATAACATGAAAAGATTTAGTGCACTTTTACACCTTTGATTCTCCTAGCCAGATTTCAGATGATTTCATGGCTTATTTACCTATTGTAACTCTGTTTTTCAAAAAATATGTAAATTTGTCACTGCTTTTTCAGGCTAGCAATGTTAGGAGGCTACTTCAGTTGGTTCCTATCACTTTGGTATATTAGGACCCTAATTATAATTGACCTAAATATTTCATAAAAAAGTATGTTTGATTTTTTATACCTTCTAAAACTGTTTTAAACTATGTTAATAATCAAAATTGACGTAGTTTGCACGAGTGATTACAATTTTATCTTAATAAATTTGAGGAAGGACAATTAAAATTCAATATTAGCATCAGCAATGCTTACATATATTCAACCTACATATTATATGGAGTTTTATCACAGTTATAATTTTTCTAAAGTTACTATATATGCTCGTATAATAAACTCTAATTTTTCTGTAA
This sequence comes from Parasteatoda tepidariorum, assembly GCF_043381705.1. Classification (NCBI taxonomy): domain Eukaryota; kingdom Metazoa; phylum Arthropoda; class Arachnida; order Araneae; family Theridiidae; genus Parasteatoda; species Parasteatoda tepidariorum. The sequence goes on along the minus strand of NC_092212.1, from coordinate 79,966,918 downwards.
CTAACTATGGTGAATATAATTTAGTCATAGTTAAGCTAGTTCTTTAAACTGTAACCAGCAAAACTGGATGTGTTTCCATACGTTATACAAGCCATGGTAAAGTTTAATAATTTATGAGACATCTACTTACACTTCATTTAAACTTGTACTAATAAAAACTGTTAAACATATAATCTTTTTATAAAAAAATATCAATTATTTCAGTTTAAATTTGAGTATATACAGTCATTCTTTGTTATAGCTTTATTAAAAAATATTTTTTTTGTTAGAAAAAATGATATAAAAACTATAAGGCATATCACCTAATTGTACAAAACATTTTTTTTTAATAATTTTGTTTATTAGTGACAATTTTCAAATTGCTTCCCTGTTTTCGAATCTTCGTCCATTCGTGCTTTAATTTTATTGCAATAATTAACAACTTCTCTTCGATTGTTCGAAGTTCATAAAGTAGTACAGTAGAGAACCGATTATCCGGGACTATCGCTATTCCGGATAACTGATTTTTCCGGTTTTCTGAATCGCTACAAAAAGCCGTTTTTTTATTGTTAAACCCAACTAAAAAAAAAAAATGTTTGGAAATAATCTTAAAAATAAGAAAAAACGATGAGGTAATACACTAATAATTATTCCTGAAATGATGGTAAGGTAAACATCTTTCAAAAAAGAAAGAAAGATCCTAAAATCTTATGAGGAAATTTTTCTTTTTTTTTTTTTAAATTGCAGGAAAATTTATCGAATTTCGTTCCGCTTTTTTGGTTTTCCGGTTTTCTGATTTCCGGATAACGGGTTCTGTACTGTAGGAGAATTTACAATAGTCACTTTTCAAGTCATTACTAAACAAAATAAAAATTTTCGAAACACTAGCACAACTAAATTCAGACTTTCAGTAAGCTATTACTGTAGTGATGCAAGTTACTCTACATTCTCGCAGAACTGTCGAATTGATAATTGCAAGCAAATGAGATGATTATGATTAAAGCATCTGTAACACATAAATTATGCTTAGTTTCCAGCTGTAAGTGCATTAAGCAAGTACATAATTACATTTCAGCAATGATCACTTTATAATATTTATTCTCGTATATAACTATAAGTCTTGGAACACAATAGTCTCTCAATGAAATGATTGTGATGGTTTATTGGAATGAACATTAATTAAATATTTACAACAATGAGTCAAAAGGTGCTTATCTCCATTGTCAAGGTCACTATTCATTTCTCTCGTATAAATGTCCATACCGTATTGTCCGTCATCATTGAAATTCAAATAGAACGTGACCAAATCATCTTCCACGGACTGTGTAACGTTCTTGGACAACCGTTTTTCCTCAACGCCATTTTTGTGAAGAGTAGCCATGAAGTCTGTCAAAGGCCTGGACATCCTGAACTGAATTTCGAGCTCTTTCGGTGCAAATATCAGGGCATCTTCATGAGTAATGGGTACCAAACCAAAGAGTCTGGTAGCCTTCATGGGTCCCCACTCACCGCTTGCGCAATCCGGAAGTGGTACCATAACAGTTTGAAGATCATCGCACACTATCTTAAACTTGCAGACACTTTTGAATTTCATTGGTTCTCCAGTGAGGTATTCTCTTGGAGTGACAGCATTTGCAAAGATGTCAAGCAAGAGGGCTCCACTACAGGGTGCATGGACTCTGAATGCCACTATGTTTCCCACTACAGATTGCATTACAAACCTCTTGAGGCTCACTGCCTCGTATGTATCCACGTCGGTGTCATAAAATTTGAGGTTGTAGTGGAATATTAAGCTAGAGGACATTCTGGATGGCATTGAGATTCGTACAGTTGCTGCTCCAGTACTGTCTGTATTTAAAACTGCTCTTGTCTCTTCATCTGGGAAGTATAAGCCGTATCTGGAAATTGAAATAGACGTTTTATTTTAATGGTGGTATTTTAAGTGTATAATAAATATATATTTTTTAACGTAGCAAATAATAAAAATGTGCTTCAAATATTCTTTTTTATTAATTTTTTTAGAAAATTTTACTATTTTGCAAGTTATTTATTCATTAGTATTTATCAAAAATAATCATATTTCAAGTTAGAAAAAGTTACCAAGTTTTTTTTTATTTTTAAAATAAATATTAAAATTGTAGTTTTCATCTAATAGAAAAAAAAAAATTCTTAAAACAATCACGAAACTTCCCTGCCTTCCAAACATAGCTTATACAAATTCAAATATACATATATTGACAGACATATTTTTTTTTCTCCTGAAAAATTTAAATAATAGGTTAGAGAGTTGTTTTTGACTCTCCTGCATAATTCTGATGACATGTTTTGCCTATCGTGCATAAATCGAATATCTGTATGAAAAACGTTTTTTCTCTCTCGATTAAATTTAAAATGTCTACATGTTTTAGTATCTTTTAAGTTTAAAATGTTTGTATAAGAAATGTTTTAGTATTGAAGTTTAAAATTTTTGCGTGAGAGATGTATTTCTCTCTTTCGCAAATTTAAAATGATAACATGAGAGATGTTTTTTCTCCAAAATATTTCGAATACCTGTAAAACGGATTTTTTGCTAAATTTCTGAAAATGTATTGAATTATTTAAAAAATGGAACGACTCATTGATAAATAACTCAATCTGTTGATGCAGACCAAGGAGATCTGTGACAATTTGCTCTATTCTATGCACATTACCCTAATCCAAAACCTTGGAAAACACACCTTTATATAAAAACCTTAAATCGAGGTTGACTTAGGATTTTCAAATATGAAAAAATCCTTTAATAAAAGCTAGTTGCTAGAAAATAATCTTAGATCTAGGTAATTATAAGGTTTATTTTTGCTAAGTCTTGTAGGCTCAGCTAAAATCCACCTAGTCATAAAATTTTAAAGGACAAAGCAATTTGATCCTATCGCTAGTGTGACGTTAGCTATAACGTCATACCATTTTACCTAAAGGTCTGGTTTCTTAGGACAAGCGCCTTATCTGGGCGTTAGCGGAAAGTTGACGTAGAGCTGACGCCAAAAAAATTCTTTTTTGTTAGCTCAGCGTGAGCAGTCGGTCCAACGCAGACATTATCTCTCATTGCGCATGCGTTAATAACGTAAACAAATATTTATTTTGAATTTGTATTGATTTTGTTATTGTCGACCAGTGTTTTAGAGAACAAATAATGACTTTGTCCAAGAAAAAACACATTATAGCTGAGCTAAATGAAGAGTGCTATGTTTAATGAAGAAGCTATGTTTAATGTCAAAATCAAAATCTTGGCTGATTTCAATGTGCTGTTGGATGTTGTCCGCCATTGCTTCTGTGGTTAACGTCACGTTGTAATCCAACTGCAGTTGAGTTGGACGGCAATTGTAGTTCCAGATGAGCGTTCGATGATGTTTACTATTAAACTCACAAATAGACCAATCAGAGGTTAGCGCTGATTTCCAGCTGACGGCGTCCTGTCCGAAGAAACCAGGCCTTAAGTGACAATACTTTTTAAAAAAACTTTAAGATATAATTTTTAATCCTTTTGGGATGAAAGGTTTAAAACTGCAATATTTTTGCTTCATTGAAAAAAGGTTTTTAGTACAAACATTTTCGTGACAATTGAAAGAAAATTTCGACGCAAGGTTGCCGTAAGGTTTACATGCTTTATGGGCATAGATTGATTACTGCCTCTCTTTTTTAAAAACTATAAGTAGAATTAAACAAATTTATCAACTGACCTGAAAAACAAAGACCGGACAAATGGTAATTCTTCAAATTCAGCCAGCGTAATAGGCACTTTGAGTAATTGCCATTCTTGTTGGAGGGGGAAAAATTCATAGATGAATTCTTTAGGATCCGTTAGGAAGTAATGGTCATCATACTCGTATCGAAGACTGTCCGATTTTCCTCTGCTGCCAGGTTTTGGAACCTCTTTTGCATTGACTAAATGCCTGGCACCCCAGTTGCATTGGACGAATCTCCATGCACCTGCCACATAAACAGCATTCCAGGAGTTCCGGAAACGATTATCCTCGAATTTAACACCAGGTTGATATCCAGCACTTTTTGAATATCCTTTAATGACAACGCAATGGAGACCAGCATAACTGTGGAGGTAAAAAGTACATTAGTTTGATGTTGTCAGGGCTGAATTTTTAACGTCAAAAACTGGTTTAAATCGTCATAAACTTAGGAAATGAGAAATTGTAGAATATGTATGCAATTTCATACCAAAGTCAAAATAATACCCTCTATACCAATTTCGAAATTTTTGTAGTTTTAAAAAATATTTTTCCTGTTATACCTAAGATATAGTATCAACGTTGTAATACATTAGATTTAAAAGAATTTTGGTCACCAGTGCATATAAATTATTTATACTGATGTATGAAGTGCTAGATACAAATGTTAACACTCTAAAGTTCTGATAAGCGTTTTAAATATGCTACTTCTGCTTATGAAGTATAATTAGGCCCTGAATACAGTATTCCATTGTTACGTAGGAAATATATTATTTCAGATGCAGTATCCGATAGTTATAGCAATATTTTACTACAGATAAAGTATCCCCTCGTTATAGACAATATTATCTGACAGATAATAATTGCATCGTTACCTGAATATTTTGCCCCTAAATCTGCCCCAAATAGTTCATATTTTGTTTATTCTATTCTCAACGTTAATCTATTGAATTTATGTTGCTCTACAACTTTCTCATATATCGTACCGTTTTACTAAGTTAGTGGTACAAATTCAGGAGTTATACCGCTAGGTAACGTCATGGAGTTACTTATAGCCATTTTTCTACTACTTTCTTTCCATGATTATCGCTGTTCGAAGGGGAAAGAGAATCGGAGATATTAGTTCGCATTCTGTAAGATGATAAATAGGGACTCTAAACTATTATCGCATAATAACAATCGAAGATAAATTTTAATATTGTCCTTAAAAAAATACTTAAGCATCTCGACTGACTGCTTTCTAACACTTTATTGCTTAATTTTTAAATTTTGTTAGTTTATAGCAATCTACAAGATTGTGGGCGGTTTGCAACATCTAATTACATGTAGAGTTTAGAGATGAAAGTTCAATAAAACTTAAAGCTTTTCCTGTATCAAATGATTAAGCGTAAGAAAATTCTTAAATTCGTGTTTTACATATTAAATTTATCTTTTACATAAAGTATTGCGAACTACACCTGTGAAACTATTTACTAAATAAAACATGTTTTTATGAATATCGTATTTCAAAATTGAAAATTAGAAAGTGATTCCAAGAATGTGTAATTTATCGCATTTTTAAAAATCTTTTTCTACCTAATTTTGTTTTTATCTCTCTTTATTTATTTATTTTTTTAAACTACTGGTTGCAAATTATTTTGCAGTTACATAGTTAAAGCTTGAATGTGGCTTATAACATAAAAGCTATTTATAACTTACTTCTTAAAAATAATTCATTTAAGAAATGCGCCATCTATCTCCGTTTCTAAATCGTCTGCTCTCCAAATTTCGTTCTTTTTTCAGTTAAAATAATTATATTTATGTTCTAACTAAAAATAAATCTGATTAAGTGAAATATAGTATAGGTTGGAAATTATTTTACATAAAAATAATTTCTAACCCTTACGATAACCAAGATAGAAAATATTTTATTTGAGGTTAAATGCTGTTTTATCAATGTAAAAGCTGTATATGTTTATCAATATAATCAACTTTATCAATAAAAGCTGTTTTTAATATATTTTTTTAAAAGAAATGAAACATAAAGTTTTGAATTTTTTAAAATTAGAACAACAGCTTTAAATAAAAAATACTTCAAAATAAGAATTTCCGACCTAAATTTTGTGTCTCATAAAATCACAAAATGCTTTTTACCTGCACAATCTCTTGAACAAGACGTGATAGCTCTCTGTTCCATGCTTGATTCCACGAAGAATACCCATGGGTGTGTCAGCATTCACGTTGTCGTCGAACGTCATGGTGTTTAGGTTCTTCACTGTTATCCAACGAAAGATTGCTCTGCATAAATATTTTAATTTAATAAGTGCAAAAAATCTACAGTGATAATAAGAGAGTCTGTTACCGCATCTACAGAATCTGAACTTAGTAAATAAAATAAGCAGATCAAGGTTACGCGATTTTCCTACCCTCCACATTTTTCCTCTCTCCGTTACCATGGTGATGACAAATCTGGCTCCCCCCTTAGAAGCACGGTTGAGTAAGAAATCGGATTTGTTGAAACCACGATAACAGAGAGAGGAAATGTCTTACCTTGAGACTCCTATTCTATTTATAAAGTGTATAGATCGAAACTTAATTAAACATTTTTACGAGATTTTTCAAATTTCATTTTAAGGATGATGTTACTTAAGAATGTATTTATACATACACATATTTATGAAATATTTGGAAAATATAATAAGTCACATTTTCAAATTGCACTGGGAAGATTTATGAATAATTGGATGGGATACTTTTTGGAATAATTTAAAAAAACTAACAATTTTTATGTAAGCAACCATTTGTTTCTGCTTATTGTGCTGCTATTTATAGTGAATCTTAAAATTTTTTTAAGTATCTATTTGGAAACAAAACATAAAAATTTCCGATTTGGAAAAAAGTGTAGTTAGTTGCTAGATTGCCCCATATATGTCAAATGAAGTTTATCAGAATTTTTTTTAAAATTCTAATACACGTTTCCAAGAGGTTTCTGCCTTGTGTGAAATCTTTTAAGGTGACAAAGGGCTTTCAAATTTTTTTTTTGAAATTATGAAGGGATTTGCTTGAAATTTTCAGGATACATTTATATTGCTAAAAACAACTTTTATACAAAATTTCAATAAAATATTTCAAAATTTAAGAAATTAAAAAATTTAAATTTTTCAATTTTTTATGTTTTTTTATATTACTCCTCGCGTCTGAAATTTTGTCAAAATGACAAAATTCTTTTAAAATATTACATATTAGGTAATATTGAAAAAATTGTTGGAAGTACTTTTTTTATTTTTTATTATAGAAACAAATAACAATAAAAAAACAGTAAAAAACCTGCATTTTTAGGAAAAAATAATGATACCTCTATAAAATATCACGTATAAAAAAAATACTATTCACTTAATTCAAAAAACTTTTCCAACAAAATGTTAAAAATATTCATAAATATATAGCATTAAATTCTCAGGTCAATAAAATGAAAATTCATTACGCTGGAACAGTTTGAAAATTGTAAATTTCTCAAAAAAGACATTTTGAGAAAAATGACTTTTAGTACTTTTTCATTGCAAATTTTACATCTGAACAAATATTTCTTGTTTNATCTCACTATCAATTTCACTGTTTTCTTTGCTGGTTTGTTGTTGTATTGCTGACGTGAAGTGTTTACATAGTTATCGGTCGAACTAATCATAATGGTATTATCGATATCAACTGCAATATTGGCAGTATGTCGGTATTGCAGATAAAATTCAATAAACAAATTCGTAAATTAAAATCCATATTAATAAAAATGTTAAAAAGAAATATGCAAGAAAATTTTAGCATATATTTTGAAAAAAGGGGAGGAGTGGGGGAAGGAGGGGAGGGTCCAAACACGGCTATGCCTAGGGCCTACGAAAGGTATAATCCGGCTCTGGGTCAAGTATATATATAATTTCTTTTGATATAAGATTTCAAGCTTCATTTCACTGCCATTGGAAATATTTATTTGCACGAACTTAAAATGTTAGAGAAATATATTTAGTTTAATATAATTTCTTTAATAGAAATTTAGTTTAATTTTGTTGCAAGACGGAAGGTTAAACTTTCGAAAATGAGATAACGATAATTGGTCTAGAACAGTGCTATTTTGGCAAACTTCTTTTGGCGAAACTTGACTTTTAAAAAAAGTTCGTTAACAGATGTGAATGTACTAAACAGAAAAAAAGTACAAATAAAATTGGAAACATTAAAAGAGAAGAATGAAAATTTTACATTGTATTATCAATAAATCTTAAGATTTATATTTGGCAGTTAAATTCTCAAGTCTGCATCGGCTTTTAGTCTAGTAGTTTATTGGCGTATGCATAAATCAATACGAGGAAAAATAATTCTTTATTCTTGAATTTGATTATTTTATTTTGAATTTTAAAGTTCGATGAAAAATAATGATGCAATCATTTATTTGTGAAGGAATATCTTTTTAGTAATTTATTCAATATATTGTTATTGGGAAGAAAATATTTTTATAAATTTGCTATTTCTTTTTTATTGACATATTTTATTTAAACTTCTAATTAATTTAAATAATTTTACAAAAATAATCTAACTAGTAAATAAATAATTGTTTATTGGTTCGATGCAAATTTATTATAGTTTCAAAAATTAATTCTGGTTTAAAGAAAAAAAAAAGCCTTAACTCATGGAACCCCTTTGATCTAAGGAACCCTGGGATTACACGGAATACTTTTCGGGAATCACTGGTCTAGATAGTCCATTTTGCAACGATGCACTTTTTTTAGGGGTTTAATATTTTTTTCAATAAATCCAAGATAAATTCAGAAAAGGCATCTAACTTGAATTTTGAAATGAATAGAAGGCGTATAAAAACATTTCTTGAATATTGTGAAGATGTCAGTCAAGATTTTAATAAAATTTAAGCAAAGCTAAGGTAAAACAAATATTTAATGGAACAAATTGTAATTTTAAAGGCTAGGCCTTGGTTGTTTTGCATCGAAAGTTTGACCGTAATTTGCAATGAATATCACACATATTTAGCAGTTTCGCAATTTGTGCGCCACATTGCAAATGTTTTCAAGCTTTTTTTTCCAAAAGGTAATTCAAATTCAGACACTGAAGTTCTTTCTTAGAAACGATACAATGCAATGTTTTGAATTATTATAAAATCAATGATCATTTCAACGTTGCAAAAACGAATAACTTACCTCGCTTTTTCAACGTCTGTGATGCAACTTCCAATAAGCTGTCTCACTAAATCAGTAAACGTCTGTTGATCACTTTGAGCTACCTATAAAAATTGTATAAAATATATTAGAATACATTTAAATGCAAGTGTTTATAAATATATTCTAAGAATAAAACTATAGTTTCATTAATCTTATAATGAACGATAATTCTACTTCAATGAATTGATCCAACGCCTCCTACAACTAAAAGCCTCCACACGATTTCTTATAGGTGGTCCGATCAGACCTCTATGAAGGCAAAGTAGTTTACAAAACAGCCATTTAATACATAGTCTAGTAAAAATAAGAAAATGGTAGCAAATATATGCCTAAAAATTTGTTCAATTTATGAACAAAAATAAATTCTGAGTGGTTTGTCTTATTCACTTGTCAACCGCAACAGATTTGGTCAAAAGAAAAATAGTTTTTTTTCCTTTGACCATTGTTATTTTTTGTAATATCTGTTCCAAATAATAATGATCGGTTATTTAAAATACTTTACGAACTTATAATAATATTAATAATACAATATCTTACATTGATGGCTATTTGGTCGAGCTCCAGAAAAACACTGGGATCGCTGTATATTTCATGTTTGGAAATGAGGGGTGGACCTGGTGGTGGAGGGTGTGTCGGGTAGGGGGTCAGGTCTTCACTCATGTATCCTTCTCTATCGTTAAGATTTTGACTCTAAAGAATAAAGAACTTTTTAGTGAAGAAATACATATATAAACACAAATAATAAAGTAAAATAAAATAGAAAATTTTTTAATGGGAAAACGTAAAAGTCTTCCTCAGGACACATCCTTTACAATAAATGCGATATTTCTGAATAAGGAATAATTATCCTAAGATAAATATATTACTCTTTATAATGTGTCTATATCGCTAAAAAATAAAATGCAGNGTACAGTCCATTGTAAGAGTTATTGAAATATATATATATATATAAAGTGCGTTACACTATTCACATTGTTAATAAGATTTTCAATATAGAGAGTGAAAAAAGAAGGAGAAGAATTTAGGAGAAACAGAAGGAAAAAAAAAGAGTCAATCATCGTATTAGGGAATCAACAAATTTAAGAAACATTAAATGAGCGAATTAGTTTGTAAATATAAATTGTCTGTAAGTTTGCAATTTACAGCGGAAAGACAATGATAGAAAGAGGCCTAAATTTTAACTTTAACCCTTTGTATAGTATTCTCACTTTTAACTTCCTCGTTACTTTGCGTTTTTCGCTTTCTAACTCTTTTCTTCAGTTTTGATACATTTTATGTTAAATGTTCATGAAATAATCAATGATTTAGAACTGTAGTGATTTTACATCCTACGATTTAGAATTACGTACATAGGAAAATTTTATGATAATAATTGGTGTAAAATTAAGACGTTGTGCAAAATATTTTACCAATTCTGAATGCTTTATACAAAAGAAATTCAAAAAATGCAGCTTCTAGTGAATCGAAATAAATGCAAGTAGTGAATATTGATTTATATTTGAAAATTTTTTAGCAAATTTTTACATTTTAAGTATGTTCTGATTAAGCACTATTTTTAATTTTAAAAAGTCGCCAAATTTATCGATAAAAAGTGCAATTTGCAAAACCACTAAAGTAATGTAAACAGACTGTAGTAGTATGGTAACACTTAAAGGTTAGCTTTGCCACGAGTATAATCGAGTTATGTCTGGATTACAGCTCTGGATGCTTAGATCTTTAAGTATTCAGGACTTTAGTCTGAACGAGAAAGTACTGAGAACAACAAATATTTGATCAATGGTTAATAAGGACATATCTCAAAATTTCCTAGATTTGAGATTAAAGTACCACGATATTCCAAGGCTTCAATCAAAGCATTGACTGGCTAAGAAAGCTGACGGATTATTTTTTTGAAGCGAAAACTGAAGGTAGTATTCAAACAAATTGTTTAATTTTAAATTTTTTTTTTATGTTAAAAGGTATATTTTTTTACGTCAAAAGAGAATGACTGGAAAAATAAACCCTCAAATATTTCGAACTTAAAAGTGGATGAGATAAGACTTATAGATATTCTTCCAATAATCATTGCTTGCTACTGACCAGTTATAAGTTGCCGATATGATATGAATCTACATAGATTGTTGGTCGTCAATTGTCGATTAAGTGACGAATCTACAAGCAACAGATATAATCTACAAGCGCCTATATAATTAACGAATAATATATATCCCTTAGTTGACTAGCCAGCAGAATAAAGTGCCAGCTGACAGCATTAATATCTGATACCTGTAAGCCAGCCATTAACTTTAGTATACATGATGGCACCCGTATGTCAGACGAGCATTTTATCTGATGGTATCCGGTTATTTTTTTGTTACTGGGTTGATAGGTTTGTTTTTTTCTGGAATATTTTCAACTATGTTGCTGGAACAATATTTCCAATGTTTTGTGCATGTATCCACTTTTTAAAGTCCTTAAAAATTTGGTGAAAAATAATTTTGGAACCTATTTTCACGTTCTAAATAGAAGAGAACCATCTGATGAAAATATCGTATTTTTTCGCCATCTTATATTTAGACCATGACTTGACTTTTTTTCCATATTTATATTAGGTCATGCTAACCAAGAAACATACCGTATGATTTTAAAATACATAGTTATGAGTGGTTACTTGCTTTTACATTCCAAAACAATTACTATGGGTAAAATAATAAGAAAATAGTTAAATAGAGTAAATTTTTAAAAAGTAGATTGTTGCTTAAGATAAGAAAAAGGAATTTTACTCGAACGAATTCCGTCCTCTTTTCATTGATGAGATGCAACATTTCTTTGGAATGTTTTTCTACTAAATCAGCCGTGGCGGCCCTTTCTTGTTCTAAAAGTTTTCGAGTTAGGGATTCTTTCTTTCTGTCCAGTTTGATGGTCATGTTTTTCTCCAGATCTTCTTTTTCCCTTTGGTGCCTGAAATTATGCAACAAATTAAATAAGAATACGAAGAAAAAAAATGATAAGGTATTATTGAATTAACCATCTTTTAATGTTTATATTTCAATGGACAAGAAAAAATTGGACCATAAATTAATAAGGCAAACGAAAAATACGATAAGGTATTATTGAATTAATCAAAGTTAAGGTGTTAAGGTTAAGGTATTATTGAATTAATCATGAAGTGTTAAAACTAAACTCAATAATAAAGGTACTATTGAATTTAGTGATTATACTTCAATAAATAGGGAAAAAAAATAGAGAATTAAGTAATAAGGCATACAAAAAGCACGATAAGGTATTATTTAATTAATCAGTTTTTAGTGTTTAGATTTAAATGGATGAAAAAAGAATTTTCAATCATAATAGATAAAACAGGCCTATAAATAGATTTTTTCTGTTTAGTACCAGAAATTTTGAAATCGGGTTTAACCATGTAGTGGATAATGTATAAGTGGATGAAGATAAGAGAATAGTTTAACTCCTTGACACAGATGGGATATTGTGTCACTCTTATATATATTTTTTCTGAAGCTCTAATAAAAAGAAAAAGTATATATTTTGATACTTTCTTACTCATAAAAAATAGTCTAATAGCTACTAAAAAATCTGTTAGATTATCGGAATTATATTTGCACTAAAATATAAAATAAAATAAAAATTGTTTTTTCATATTAAAAAAAGATATCAATAACTTATTTTGTAAATAAAAGAAATTTCAAACAATGAATAAATGCTTCTCTTAGATATAAATTACTGCAGGGGTTTGTTTAGAAGAAATTTGGGTCCGTTAACGGACCCTTTACAAAATATCTTTTCATAAAAACGGACCCTTCACAAAATATTTTAACTTAAAAACGGACCGTTCACAAAATATTTTAACTTAAAAACGGACCCTTCACAAAATGATTTTTCTTTTAATAGGACCCTTCACAAATTTCTTTATCTTCATTATTATTTTGTTAATCGAATAAACCCTTTCCAGGGCAGAAAACAAGAAAGATGGATGTAAACGAATTAAGTTTTGTCTTCGGCAGACGATTCTTCCATTATTCGTCCGAAATTAATATTCTGAGTTCAGCAGTATAGGCTAAATACCAAATATTTGTATGTTGCATCTCTAATTTAGAAGGAGCAATTGTTGTTTATTTTTTAAAATTTAATTTTTTTAATTACAATTTTACAGTGTTGAGCATAATCTTGTATGTCTATACAATTTAAAAACTCCTTGAAAAAAAATTTTTTTTGCAATAACGGACCCTATTTGCTTAAATTCATAAAAGCGGAGCCTGGTTGAAAGAATGTGAGTAATTTTTTCACAATTTCACGAAAAACGGACCTTTCACAAAATGTCTGGACAGACCCCTGTACTGCAAATAAGTGTGAATTTAAAAAAATGATTGATTGGAAATGAGTTGTGTGTGGAAGATTTCAGCTTTAATGCAGAAAAAGACACCAGTAATTCATATTATATTTCAAAACCATAAACTTTTGAAATGCTAAATATAATATTTTTTGCTTATTTTAAACTAATTTAATGCTAAAAAGGTATAAAAATTTGCTTAATAAAAATTCTGCGTCAAGGCGTTAAAATCCCATACGAGCAAGGATTTCGATTTTTATGTTGCCTAACTCTTACTACTAAATACTGACTTGTCTATACAAATCAATCAGTAATCAATGACAATAATAAGTGTAATCCCTTCAAACCAGTTAAATCAAACCCGTTAATTCGAATCGCTGATAAATTTGTGAATCCAATTATTGATTTTATTCGCGATTAAACTAAAGATTAAAGGCGTGTTGATTAAATCAAATTTCTGACTGTTTTTGTGATTTCTGTCATTTATTAAATTCGTGATTAGAATCGTTGGTCAGTATCGGTTTGGAATTCGTGAATCGAATCCCTGATCTGATTTGTTGTTCGAATAAACTGATTAGAATGAGTTAACTTGCATAAAAAGGCATCAGTTAGAGATGTTGAATAAGCTGATTAGTGTGATGAAATTAGGAGAGTAATTCCTTGTGTTTATTATTAAATTTCATTAATAATAACGTTTAAAAATCGTTTGTGGTAAACTTTTTATGATAGCCAATACGCGTTTCGGTATCATATTGGTACACCTTCATGAGCAGGATAGAATAAATAGCAAAGGTGTTAAAATAAAAATGATTTAATATAAATGACAATGTAATGTATATATCATTTATATTAACAGATATACAGTTAAAGGTAAAATATTAAAGTGACGCTAAGTGCTAGAAAATTAAAAAAAAAAAAAAAAAACNTTTTTTTTTTTTTTTTTTTTTTTTTTTTTTTTTTTTTTTTTTTTTTTTTTTTTTTTTTTTTTTTTTTTTTTTTTTTTTTTTTTTTTTTGATAAAACGAATGATGATCAAAACACGAACTACTTTTTATAAAAATTTTTACCATTCGTGATTTTAAACGTTTTTCTTAATGAATCTGATTAGTATGGATGGAATCGAATTACTGTAATGTTCATGTATCGAACTATTTAACAGCTTTGAGTTGAATTGCTTTGGTAATTCTTGATGTTTAACTTTTATTCGCTAGAAACTGGATGCTAGCTCAAAATAAATAAGTAACTGATACAAGAGATCATTAACAATAGAGATTTTGTTTTGTCTAGATTTTTTAATATTGTTCCTATATATAGCCAATATCGGCCTAAATACAGCCTATATCGGTTGAATAATGAATATAAAATATCGGGTGAATCTGACAACTCTATATGTGATAGAGCCGTGGTGGCTTAGGGGATAGAGCGCTTGCCTCCCAATGAAGTGTATCAGGTTCGAATCCCAGCGATGGCTGGTCGATTCGAATTCCGCACCCGACTTGCACTGACCACATTGCTGACATAAAATATCCTCAATGGTAGACGGATCATGGGTTAGAGTCCCCTTGTCGCCAAGCTAACTGAGGAAGGTTATCGCGGTTTTCCTCTCCTTGTAACACAAATGCTGGTTAGTTCCTTTAAAAAGTCCTCCACGAGGCAAATTTCTCCCAATACTTAATCCAGGAGTTTCCTTGTCTTCTGGTTCGGGTTCAAAATTACAAGGGTACGGAGTTGAACATTGGTGTCCGTAAACCGTAACTTGGGTCGGCTGTTCAACGACAGTAAAAAAAATAAAATAGGGGTGATATTAGCTATAAAGTGGATGTAAATCGGACAATTCTATATAGTGCCGATATCGGAAAATATTGGCCTTTGAACTCTTATTGAGCCAAGATTCGTGAATATTGGTCTTATGAGGACCCAAGTTATTGTGCTGCTAGCTCAAAATAAAGATAATTTTTTAAGAAAAAAATATCGATTATTACTTTACATACTTGAATGTGAGGGCTTTTTCCTCGTCTGTTGAGATTCTCCTCTTCTTCATTTTGATTTCATAATTAAAGCGAGATGTCAGTTTCTCCAATTCTTTCTCCCATTCTTCCTGAAATTTCAAAATTCCAAAATTAAAAAAAATGGGATTGCCGAAGAATTACAAGCAAAACTAGTTCTTAACTAATCACAAGTTTGCTCATTAAATGCATCCTACTTACTATTTGCAATTCGCGATTACAAAGCTCGAATATGCCATCTGGGGAAAAGACTGATTCCATGTCTTGACCCTCCCCCTTCCCTCTCCTCCTCTAATCAGTTGTATGTGAATATATTACGATATTTTTCGCATTTAATTGTCAAAAATATTTTTTTTTCATTTACACGACGCTTTCTTTAAAAGCATGCTTAATGCAGTTTTGAATTCCATTTAGTGAATCATGATAATCAAAACAGAAACTAATGTATAGTGCGGCTTTCAGGAGAACTCCTCCAGACACCCGTCTCGCGTCGTGGCGGGTACTATGGTTACGAGGAAGGGTCACTTCGAATAGGGGTGTGGGGTGACTAGTTTTGTCTTCATCTTAGAGTAGGTCGTAGTGAGTATGGCACCCTCCAATGGGCACCTTCATTCCTCCATTTCACCCCATTAGAAATGTGCTCTCGCTTGTTACCATAGCAGCAGACAGCCCCAGAGTCTGGAGGAGTTCTCCTCAAAGCCGCACTATACTTCCTTCTTCTACGACTAT
This sequence comes from Parasteatoda tepidariorum, assembly GCF_043381705.1. NCBI lineage: Eukaryota > Metazoa > Arthropoda > Arachnida > Araneae > Theridiidae > Parasteatoda > Parasteatoda tepidariorum. Next base: position 79,950,961 of record NC_092212.1, on the reverse strand, counting down.
CTACACGCTAATGGTGAAAGCATGTGAAGTGTTGCCATAGGTAAGAAGTTCTGCTCTGCACCACCTACTACCGATTTCGATCGTCAACACGAGGGGAAGTCCAAAAATCAGTTTTCTCAAGCAAGACATTAGTTGAACCCGAAAGACATCCACACACCACAAGGTATCGTTCGAACGCAATCGGGTAATTTGTTTTATCGCAGTGACTGCGCAAAGCGGAAATGAATCCCTCAGTTAGCTCCTTGAATTCGGTTGCGGGACTTTTTGGAGGTTTGAACCCTTAATGCTACTCGATACTGCACTCTGTTGATGATGATGTGAAAGATGCTTTTCGGAAAATGTGTCCTAACCTTCTCACATCTGACATTCTATTGCTGTACGGCAATTCCAGATCACACTCGGTTGCAGCAACGCAAAACTATATTGCAATTCTCGGTTGGGAGCAGTTTGACCATCCGTCATACAGTCCTGATCTGTCACCCTGCGACTTCCGTCTTTTTTCGGCTTTGCAGACGAATCTCGGCAGAAAGCCGAGTACCACAAGCCGTACTTCCATATGCAAAACCCTGATTTTTTTTTCAGGTGAGCTTTTTGAAGCTTATAAAATGGTATGACAAATGGCTCACCATCTATATCCACGAGGGGTCGCAAACTCATATTTATATGAGAAAGAACAATATTGTTTCAAAATCATGACCGACTGCTATTGAAGTCAATTAATACAAAAAAAAAAGGATTAAAATAATTTGAAACGAGTAAAGTTATAATTTTAAACCATATGTATCATCCTGCCATAAACAACTACGTAGACTTCAAGACTGACGAATTAATGAAATATTTAAAAGATTCTCAAACTTTTTTTAAAAAATTTCTGATTTGCTGAATTATTTTTTTTGTTAAGTATCTAAGGAGCTAAATTTATTAAAATAAGTTAAGTTATGATATAAATATAAGTAATGAATATGCGTTAAAAAAAAACATTTTACTTACTTTCACTATCATTTTCATCCTCTATGCAGCAATAAATAGTATAAGAAATCACAGTTATAGACCAAGCTTACGATTTAAAAATTCTTTTAAAATGTATTTCATTTCTTTTAAATATTAAATCGAAATGTTTATTTTGAATTCATTAAACAAAGAATCACGGCAAATAAAAGAAGTTTAAATCATATTATTTATTTACATGGAGTATTATTTAATAATAAGATGGTAAAAAAAGGTTATATTAATGAAGAAGACAGGAACTAATTTAGAATAGTTTTACTTTATTTCTATCCCTTTTTTCTGTAAGGAGTAAAAGTTTCATTCAAATTAAAAAATAAAATAAAATTTTTTCCTATCTTCCAAATCCATGAAACTAAAACTAGACAATGCCGAAATAGACATACAGTTTGTCGAAAGTGAGAACCCCCCCAGCCATTCGTCTGAACCCGTGGCGGTGACTATGGCAACGAGTTATAACTATTTCAAGTATGTTTTAAGTGAGCCTGTCCTATTTCAAGTATGTCAAGTAAACCTGTCCTAAACAATGACTCCACGTCTATTGCAGAGGAGTGAAGAGAAGCTACCCTCCCTGAAATGTGTTATTCTTGTTCCCATGGCAGCAGGTAGTCTCAGACTTTGTAGCAGGGGAAGTTCTTGCCATAGACAAATTATACTATAGTTTCAGTACTGCTATCAAGAAAAGGATTTTGAGAAAGGTTCTCAAAAGCTACTAAAACAGATATATTATAGTTTCGGTTTTATAATTAAGAAAGGGATTCCTTAAAATATACCAATAAACACATACTACAGTTTCGATGCTGATCAAGAAAAAAATTCCGAGAAAGTTTATTGATAATAGAACCGAAACTATAGTATGTCTATCTTTATGACTTTATTTGCAAAAATATTTCTCCCCAATTTTTGAAATATTCTGCAAATTTAATCATGTTCTTAATTATTTTGATTTCGGGAAAAACATTTATCACATATCCGTGGCTTACAGAGGTGTTTGGATGCTCGAGGCAAACTTCTCGACACGAGGTTGTGTTAGATGTCCCTGAAGTTGTTAATTGAAGTTAAAGAAGTGTTAAACTGAATTGGGAACACCAATTAAGTTGGAAACATTGAAAACATGTAATGTAAAGGATACGTGTAATTCTAAGATTAAAAATTTATTATTTCCCAGAAAATAATCTTAATTTTTTTCTTACATGAAAAGAATATTTTAATTGCAATGATCTTATACTTCATAATAAATTTTTTTTAAATCTAAAAATCATATATTGTTCTTTAGAAATTATTTTGATGGTGACGGAGGCAAATTTTTATCGGTTACGCTTTTCTTTTGACATTGGATACCTTTTTCTGACATTGGATATCTTATCATCCCTTCTAGAATCTCACATGCTTAAAAGGATATTTTCTTTAAGGGTGGGATTTTATTCTTGCTTTGAGACATTACCCGGTAATAAACACTACGACAACAATGTATGGAGAAAATATGTATATACCTGTATTTGTTCTGTGATATGAACTTCCTCCTCTTGTCTTTTCTTTGCAAATTGACGATAGAGGGCGTCCTCTTCCGCACGGTGCCTCATTTCTAACTTTGTCTGTGTTTCTTTGTCCTATAAAAAAATATTTATATTATTATCTTTTTTCATAAAAGAAATCAAAATTTAGCAGTTGATATTTGATAATTTTTATTTATTTGAGAGAAAAATAATCGGATTTTGGAGAAATATAAGCAGGGCGACCACTGAAGTTTATGTTCACACTCTTACCAAANTGTCTTTTCTTTGCAAATTGACGATAGAGGGCGTCCTCTTCCGCACGGTGCCTCATTTCTAACTTTGTCTGTGTTTCTTTGTCCTATAAAAAAATATTTATATTATTATCTTCTTTCAAAAAAGAAATCAAAATTTAGCAGTTGATATTTGATCATTTTTAATTATTTGAGAGAAAAAATCGGATTTTGGAGAAATATAAGCAGGGCGACCACTGAAGTTTATGTTCACACTCTTACCAAACTTAAGACCGTGGTAGCCCAGTGGTCAGAGAAACGCACTCTGATCCGGAGGTTCGATCCTTACGATATACTATCTCGTAAAATCTGCGGAATCGAAAATCCTGTGGTCCGCTGCGGAGTAGTACCGTGGGTATAGGGATCTGGATAAAATTTCCTTTCCCCTTTAATTTATGTCTAAGTTGAGGAAGTGGCCTCACAGAGAGATCACAAATGAGATCCCCTCATCAGAGAATCAAATTACAATGACATGTCTTCGGATCATAATCAGGAATATTTCTCACACCGTCACCAATAGCCCATTGTGCAGCTTTAGAGCGACGAAAATAAGAGTACATACCTACTTGTCTTTGCTATACCTGGGCACCATTTTTATTACTGCAGTTTGTGCCGTTCGAAAGTTAATAGGGTCGGTAATCGCTGAAGTGGGCTCCGCTTATGTATAATGAAGCTATACTCGATTCTTGCAGAACTAATGTTTGACTTCTGTCTTTTTGGAGTGGAGTAAAACATATGTTAAATTTTGAGCTTTGAAGACATTCTCCATTTGTAGTAAAAAAAGCCCAGATACTTTAGCTATGATCAATTTCTTTATTCTGGTCCATTGTGTTCAATGTAGACTATTACTAAGTACGAAAGGTTTAAAAAAAAACTAATTTGTAAATATTTAAATTTCACATATTTTTACAAATAAATGATTGTCTCATGTTTAGACATTGAGACGTTTTTCCTATGAGCTTAAATTTTTTTTTCAAATATAAAAATTCTAATATCTTACTTTGCGCAAAAATCTACAAAAAGGAGCCAATTTTGTTTGCGCGAGTGTGTTTCACGTGTTGGAAATACTCCTCTTTATGAATATTTATGAATAAAAACAAGCTGGAAGTATTCATTTTTTTTGCTGCAATTTATGAGTGAAAATATTAAGATAAAAATGATCAACATAATCCTTTTTTTTCCAAAAAAAAAGAGAGAAAAAAAGAAAGAAATTAGAATGTATACTCGAGTCCATTATGCCTCTTAACATTTTTCTCTCTGAACTACTGAATTTTATTAAAACTAAAAGTATATTTCATTAAAAAAAAGATTAAAAAAACTAATGTAAGGCATAGTATATAACCTCAAATTCGAATTACAAAGAAAAAAATTACAGCATAGTATAACAACTAAAAAAGTGTAATACTTGTGTTAATTATAAGCTAATCTAATAATATTAAAGCTCATTTAAAATAAAACTTATAAAAATCAAACCCTAGCCAGAATTTTTTTCAGGGAATTATGGGACTAAACTCTAACTGCATCATTGGCCACAAACCTTATGTATGAAAAATTCATGCAAATTCATAAAATGTCTGAATAATACAAAAAGTTTCTTAAAATCGTCAATAGTTTTAAAATAAAAAACTAAGAGGCTGTTATGTCATTTCGCGTTTTAAAATATTCATCATTTCTTATTATTTCCCCTGAGACTTTGCACGTGCTTTTTGACATGACACAACCCTCGATACAGAAAAAAAGCTTTTGGCAACGAGATATTATCGTTTGTTGATTAAAATGAACCTTCCGGTTACCAAATCTGTTCGATCCATCTTTATCGTCTGCTTTACCACAAATGCAAACTATATCAGGATACAAGTTTGCGGAACAACCTGTCGATCATAATAATAAGTAAGATGTCAATTACGTCATACTTCTCAGACATTCAAATCTTCAACGAGCTGTGGCAACACTAACTATTTTGAATAGCGAGACTTCCTTCGTTTCCTGTTTAGGTCACGCTAAGTTCTTGTGTGTTTTCTTTTTCTTTCGTTTTTTTTTCTTCTTCTAAACAATTAAGCAGTTTCTACAGGGCCTAGATCTTTGCTGCTAATTGCGATGAAAACAATGTCGCTATTTTGTTACCTGTCAGGTTTATTTGAATAGCATTAACAAATAAACTATTGAATCGTAATAAGTGTAAATACAAAGTATCTCTTTATGTAGGAGTCGTATGGACTCACAAAATATCAAATTTTGAATTCATGGACTTGTTGGCAATAGAATGATAAGCCACATTGTTTAGAAGAACGTTATAAACACCAAGAAAACAAGATGGTTATATTCATCATGGTGCAGAGGTATGTGAGTACCTAAAGTAAGCATCTTGATGTCCCAGAATAAAGGGTTATAATCACTGAAAGAGGCAGATAAAAACCTGTTTACATAAAAAATAAAACTACACACGCATTGGAAAGATATATATCAACAAAAATCTAAATCCAACGTTTAAGTTTTTATTTATTTAATCATTTTGTTTCATATAATTTTTTTTATTTTGTAAATCAAAGCAGACATTATTCTATGGTAAAAAATTATTTCAAATCGTGGTCTTCCTTTTTCTTATTTTAACATCCTGAAAATTATTTATAAAATTTATTTGAAAATCATATTAGTTTTATCACCATGAATCGAGCAATAATCAGTTTATGTTTCTAATTCGGGTGATGTATAATTCGAAATATTTTCGTTAACCTCTTTGCTGCTTGAAGAATATAAGTCAAAAATAAAAATTTTTTTAAAATAAAATTTTTGTATTTTTTGAAATGTAAATTTTTTCAGTCACCGATTGGATGTTCCCTTTATCTGGATGCTTGGGGCTCTTGCCCCTTTCCTCTTCTGCATGCCACATAGTTTACTTATCGTGACCTGGTATAATGTATAACTTATTATATCGTTAATTATTGCACATTTTGCAAATTTTTTCTCCGATGGAAATGAAATGACAAAAGCATAAACTGGTGCAAAAGTACTTTCTACTAAAAAGTACTCTGGTGAAAAGTAGTAAAAAAACTCTCTACCCATAAGCATGACAGAAGACGCTTCTTTGAAAAAGGAGAATACTTACAGTTTATTTTCTTTAAACAGCTGAATCGGTTTTAACCCATTCATGCGCAGCCACAAAAGTGAGAAACCGAACCATCTTTTTCAAAGGGTTCTATGAACAAATGGGTTAGTTATATAGTGATACATTAATATGCATAATGTAAGTAAAGTATGCATTGATGGAACGTGTGTTTAAAAGAGATAAAAAAAAGGTAAATTACGTAACATTGTGACTTGCCATAAAACAATGATCCTGGAGACTAATAAGTTAAACCGAAATACAAATATTGAAGAAAAAAGTTTATAACACTAGAGATACTCTTTCGCAAAACATAAATTTTGTCAGCTATACACTAGCTGTCAGCGAAAAAAAAATAATAATTGTGGTCATAGACTACCCTACTAAAATTTGGAGAGAATGCAAACTTTTATATATCGCTCTAAACCATTTCGACGATCTACTAATACGCCAATTCGCCGATTCAGTGACTTACAGCACTTCACGAAATCGCCGATTTATTGTTTTACTGGTACGTCGATTCATTGATTCACTCATATTCCGATTCATTAATTTACTGATACACCACTTCATAAATTCGCCAATTCATTGATTTACCGATACACTAATTTCCTAATTCGTCAATTCATTGATTCCCTGATACGCCAATTCACTAATTGTTGATTCAATGATTTACTGATAAACCAATTCACTAATTCGCCGAACCACTGGTTTACAAATAGACTAATTGACTGATTTGCTAGTCCTCTGAAAATACTATAATGCCAATTTACTAATTCGTCGATTATTGATTAACCAAATCCCTTAAAAAAATTACGAATTCACATCGTAATATTTTATTTTTTATTTTATAACCGTCGTTGAACAGCCGACCCAATTTTATTGATTTACGATGTTCAACTCTGTAGCCTTGTCATTTTGAACCCAATCCAGAAGACAAAGGAACTCCTGGATCGAGTATTGGGAGAAATTTGCCTTCGTGGAGGACTTTTTTGATCGAGCTAACCCGCATTTGCGTTACATGGAGAGGAAGACCACGAGAACCTCCCACGGTTAGCCTGACGGCAAGGGGACTCTAACCCATGATCCGTCTATCACTGAGGATATTTCACGTCAGCACTGTGGTCGGTGCAAGTCGGATGCGGAATTCGTATCGACTGGGATTCGAACCCGGTTCGCCGCATTGGAAGGCGAACGCTCTATCCCCTGTGCCATCGTGGCTCACATCGTAATATGCAATAAATCTCTCAAAGATTATTGTACTTAAACATTATTACATTTTAGCATTATTACATTTAGTATTCTCTGATTTGCTGGTGTGCTGAGATACTATAATGCCAATTTACTAATTCGTCGATTATTGATTAACCAATTCGCTTAAAAAAAAACTTACGAATTCGCATCGTAGTGTGAAGTAAATCTCGCAAAGATTATTGTACTTTAACATTCTTATTACATTTTCGCATCTTCATAATAATTTAGGAAGTGTACCGAAACTTCTGACGGGTAATTAGAATTAAAGAAGCAAAACTAAAGCAGGGTTAAATATGCAGGGTTAGTGCTGATTTGATATCCGGTAGCATTTATGAATGATTCATGAGGTAATGAGAAAGCAATATCTGTTCAAAGGATAATGAAAGAGATATTTTAATGTATACAAATCCTCTGCGGGAGTTAAACAAAGAATGTCTTAGAAGGTAATTGACCTGGTATTAGATATTTATGGAAAAAAAAGAAGAAATTCCTGCACTTAAAGAGCTGCTTTCTTCTACAGAGTATTGATTTTTATGATGACTTGAGTGATTATAGCATAGTCTAAATGCCAATTTTGAAGGTATTTGACAAAAACTTTCTAAGTGGGGAGACAAAAAATTTAAATAATGATCATAAAAAACATTTTTGAAAGGTAGCCTTTAATTTAACCTTTTTCGTGCCAGAGTTTTTACTTGGGCCACCATAATACTAAAGAGGAAATTCATTTAAAAGAGAAAATAAGCGAGCACATTAAATATCGATTTTTAGAATCATGAAACAAAATAACTGATCTGAGCAACAATCAAATTTTCGATTTCTCATTCATTTTTGTGGGAAGGTATACGAAAAAATTCTTTCCGAATAGAATGCGTAGTTAAGAATAAAAGTAGCTAAGTGATGATTTTCAAAACTTGCAATTAAACTTATATCCAATTAATTATCTATTACAGTACAGAACCCGTTATCCGGAAATCAGAAAACCGGAAAAAAAACCGGAACGAAATTCAATGAATTTTCCCGCCATTTTTTTTAAAAAAAAATTTCTTTCCTCATAAGAAGAATTAGAAATTTTCTTTCTTTTTTGAAAGATTTTTACCTTACCATCACTTTGGAAATAATCATTAGTGTATTACTTCATCGTTTTTTCTTCTTTTTAGATTATATTAAAAAGTTTTTTTTTTAGTTGGGTTTAACAATTAAAAAAA
>NC_092212.1:79925925-79941162 GCF_043381705.1 Parasteatoda tepidariorum | reverse complement strand
TAATTCGTGATATAAATCAAAAATCGTCAAATAAATTCGTAATATATAAATTCGTGAAAAAAAGCGCTTTCGACAAAATACTAAAATAGAGATCTATCGACAAAGACTACTCACTTCTGCCTAGCTTAATAGTATGAGATTGCCGCAGCTGATGCACTCTGGTTTTTTCAGTTTCCGTTCTTAAAAGCGCTATATGTTGAGTCACCTCAGCTAGATTTGGCATGTGACTTTTTTAGCGGCAATCATTGGTCGATTCGCCGTGTAAGAGAAATAGTAACGTAAACAAAACAAAGCAAACGTTGCCACCGGTGGAAAAGGAATACAGCCAAAATGTGGGAGCCACGTAAGAGAATTATATATATTAGATTTGTGAAATACTTATCTGCGAATAATACTGAACAGTTCGATGTAAAAATATCATTTTGAGAAAAAGTGGAGCTTACAATTAATTTAGATTTCTTAAGTTCTTCAATTTTTTAACCGTCGAAAAGCTGTAGACGGGAATAAAGTGAACCTTAACTTCAAATCTACTTAATTTTCACAAATAAACTTTTGTATTTCCGCAACATTTGTAGAGCAACATTTTGTGTATATATTCTATTTGGCTTTATCTTTTGATACCTATACAAAACCGCCAACCCAATCACAATTTGAGATGTAAAGCGTGCAATATTTTAGATTCTCTATTAATTTTTTCTGACAAAATTGCACCAAATACAATTCTGCAATCAACAGTTTTTCATAGATAGTTAAACAGTATACAGTTGTTTTAAGACTTTTGATAAGTATCTTTGTTTTTTATGCAATTAACGGTAAAATAATTTTCTTAGCGTTATCCTAATATGTTTTCATCTGTTTAAACTGTAATAAAATTAGATTTAAAAAAAAATCTAAAAGCTTAAAAACGTGTACTTTTAAATTACTTACTCAAAACTACAAATCACGTTATTTCATTACTAGAAAGTTTAAAGACAAATTTTCATAGGCGTTCTAAAAATTATCAAGCCCTAATTCTCTTAATATATTATATATTTTTTTTTGACAGTAATGAAGTGAACCATTTATTTTCTACCTTTTTTTAAGAGTATCTTGCTGTCTAATAATACGATATCATCAAAAGTTTATCAAGTACAAAAAAAATATCGAGAAAACACAAACTAAAATTTTAACCTAAAATCCAAGATGGCGACCTCAAGATGCCTCATTTTATAACGACGCATTATTATACATAAACGTATATTATCTTCTAATGACTACCATTTTAGGTTTTTTTTTGTTGTTAAGTTAGCTTTCTGATTTTTTTGGTTTTCATTCGTATTATAGAAGATATATTCCGGTGGTATAGTAATTTCGCTTAGACGAATGCTAATTGTAAAATAATATAACGCCTTATTGTTTGATAGTGGTATATAACTGAAAAGAAATATTTTTTGATATTTTATATTTTACAACCATCGTTGAACAGCAGATCTAATTTTCGGGTTTACGACTACTAATGTTCAACTCCGTAGCCTTGTAATTTTGAGCCCAATCCAGAAGACAAGGGAACTCTTGGATCAAGTATTAGGAGAAATTTTCCATCGTGGAGGATTTTTTTGATGGAACTAATCCAGATTTGAGTTACACGGAGAGAAAGACCACGAGAACCTCCCATGGTTAGCCTGACGACAAGGGGACTCTAGCTCATGATCCGTCTACCATTGAGGACATTTTATGTCAGCGCTGTGGTCGGTGCAAGCCGGATGGGGATTCGTATCGACCATCCATCGCTGGGATCGAACCCGGTTCACATCATTGGATGGTGAACGCTCTATCCCCTGAGCCATCATGGCTCTGAAAAGAAATATTGTACAAAAAAGAAACAAAATGGTATTAATATTCTAATTATCTGTAAGAGACATATGTTCTGAGAATTTCAATTGGTCGACCTACACCTACATGAAAAAAGTGATGGTACATGCTTGTTAATACCAAATTGAATATTTCTTTCTTTTACAGCGATGATAGATTAGTCTTTTATTGTTTGATTCTTGGTTTAGTAAATTCGATTTAAAACCTTCCAGTTTTCTACGCTTTTTGGAAAAATTTCTTCTAGTGATAGCTATGTTTATGCTTTAAGGTATCATTCTTTCTTTTGCAAATTTGATTTTAAGTTATTTTTCACATTGCAACTTGTAAATGATTCAAAAACTTATTTAAAAAAAGCTACTTTGATATATTTCTCTCGTGGTAAAGCTTTTAAAATGTAGGCAAAATTACCAAAAATTCTTCAAACTTTAATTTTTAAATGCCTAGAACTCAATAATATATATTTTTTATAACATTCCTTAAACAGCTGGTCCAATATTTTGGGTTCACGAATCCCAATGTTCAATTACACTACCGACAGTAACAGTTGGCAGTATTACTACCGATTGGAATGATAAGGATTAAGCTAAATTTAATCATACTTTCTAAGTAGTGGCATTGTCTTTATGGAGTATTTTCTGATAGAACGTATGAATTTTGAATTATATTTAATACATCATTGTTCTTTTAAACTTTTTTTTTTTTTTTTTTATAAAGCATTTAATGCTGGTAACATGCCAGCGTGAAGGAAGGGTAATGAAACTAAAACGGAACATGCTTAATTATTTTTTTTTAAATTACTCGCCAAACATTTGTTAAATAAGTTACTTCATAATAGCAATTCGGGAACAATAGGTTAATGCTTTTGAGTTAAAAAAATTGAGCTTTACAGGTGAACTGACAAAAAATAAAATCTGAAATCGTCATTTAAATTTAATTTCACCCCGACCAAACATACAATTTCAAAAGAACAATTTACATTCTCTTTTTTCTCTGTTGCCATCAGCTGAGAACGAAATACTCATCAAAGTACCGATGCCTTACGAATGATGAACCATAATGACAGTAATTTTATACATTGGAAGGGCAGCAATTGTAAATAGAAGTTAAAGTTCTTTTTCTACCTTGCTGAAAATACTGGGGCACAACGACTCATGAGTGTAAAAAATCGTTTTGAATGGCAATTAGGACAAGGAATTGATGTTCTGAAGGCTAAAGTAGGCGGTGCAATTCACATAAAATAAACTAGTAGGCCATTTTCATAATTAAAAAGAGATTACTTTTATTACGAGAATTTAAAAAAAGAATTTAACAGCTGGTTAGTTAATCAAACGAAAGGAATTTTCACTTTAACTATTCATAATAAACTTTTATGATTCGATCATCTTTGATTTTTTGATTTGACCTTTTATGATTCGGTTAGTTCTAAAGAAAATGCTCCCAAGTATATTCTCAAAATATTTACATCCAAGTCGTAAAAATAATAATTTTTTTTAATTTAAAAATTTAGGTCAAAAATAATAATCTCGTATTTCTGCTTTTTTCTTTCCATAATTGGATTCTTGCAACTCGAGCAGGCGAGAAGTGATTAGGCCTAACCATTGATTTAAGTCGAATTTAATTGAATAACTGTAAGCAAAGCCACGCGTGTTTGTCGAACCTGATTGGCTTTGGAATCGACAAATGCCTCGATTTACCTACATTTGCAGGTACCCAATTCCTTACATTCATCGTTATCTATCAATATTAAAAAATCGTAAGGGCCGCCGCACAGTGTTCGGAATCGAAAACTATTCCAAACCTAAATAAAATGCCAATCTCTCAGAATTGAGCCGTGGTGGCTCAGAGAATAGAGCACATCCTTCCAATGAGATGACCTGGTTTCGAACCCCAGCGATGACTAGTCGATTTAAATTCCACACCCAGCTCGCACCGACCACAGTTATGTAAAATATCCTCAGTGGTCGACAGATCAAGGGTTAGAATTCCCTTGCTGTTAGGCTAACCGTAGGAGGTTCTCGTGGTTTTCCTCTCCGCGTAACAGAAATGTGGGTCAGTTCAATCAAAATGTTCTCCACGGAGACAAATTTATACTAATACTTGATCCAGGAGTTCTCTTGTCTTTTGGAATGGTTTCAAAATTACGAGGCTAAAGGGTTAAACATTGGTAGAAGTAAACTCAAAATTGAGTCAGCTGTTCAACGGCGGTTATAAAATGAAATAAAATCTCTCAAAATTAACTGAGTTTCTTTGCGTTTCCATTGAAGTATGAATTACTATGTCGTCAAGGTGTAAGGTAAATGCCTCGCCTATAAAAGGATGAACTCGCCACTTGGTATGTTTTGTGTACAAAATATTTGACGTAGGATTCTACGCAAGTGACATCGACTCTGTGCTGAAAGTTGTAACAAACGCCTCTGTTCATCAATGTCAGCCAAATGTGTGGGTCTCCTTGTTTTTTCCTCATTCAAAAGATCGTAGGAATGGGAAACCTACACTAAAATAAATAAATTCGAACACGTTTTCATTTAACACATTATCACGCCCCTTTTCACAGAAGAATTTTGATAGATTTCTTTGACTTACAAATTGAAAAATACCCTAGAATGATGACCGATATAAGCGCAATCACAAATAACTCAAAATCTGTATATTTCACTTTAGTTTATTTCATTAAATACTATTACAGAATTTATAGCATTTTTTAATTTGTCCCTCGAGCTAGTCTGAGGATTGAAAAAAGCTATTAAAACTTGAAAGTCAGAACTGAAACTCTTTCTTGAAACCATAATACTCTATCAACCAATTTCCGGTGTAAAATTAATCATTAGCTTACAATTATACAAAACAAGTCAAAAATATATTTTCAGTAAGTTAGGATGGCACTTCACTTAATCAGCGAATCATGCATGCAGCTATTTTCTAATCATTTACAATTCCAAGAAACAATTCTATTTAGGCTTAGTAGTTATCCCAATACAATCAAAGTATGGAAATAGAATGAAACAAAAATTAAAAACAAAATTTAATTTGAAAACAATAAGTCAAAATGGAAAAGCTCTAAAAAAGAAGCTAAAACCAAAATTGTCTTAAATAAAGAATATAAAAAATGTGAGAATTTAAATACAAGAAAAACGAAATCTAAAGATGAGCATGTTAACAAAAATGGCACATAAACTCATGTTTTTTATATAGTTATCTTAATAATGACTTCAAACGTTTAATAGGTGTATAATTGTTTAAGTTGGAGGCTTAGTACTCAATTTGGTTAAGCGCTGCCCTTAAAATATTCGAAGAGGGAAAAAAGAAATCAATTTTTTTTCCAGACTACAACCAGCACAATCTAATTTTTTAAATATGAATTATTATAGCACAGTTTAATACGCCCTTTAAGTTATTAAGATGACTGGAAAAAAATATTAAGAGTTACTAAACTTCCATTTAAAAATCATTTCGAATAACTCAAAGGCTTAAACCCACATAATATCCATTAAACCAATGCCTGGTCTAAATATAATCATTATCTTACAAATCCCCAATTTCAATCACGCAAAACAGATCAAAGTATCCTTTCAATCAGATAGGATGGCACTTTACTTAACCAGTCCGTCAGCCATCTTGTTACATTCCAATCTCACACACAATAGGGCGAGAGTTGAAATTGTATTGTCCACTACGGTCAAACGCACAATGAAAGACTCTGAACAGTGTCCGAAGATTAAGGCCACTGTGGCAGAATAGCGCCTTTTTTGTTTTTATTTAGTCAACGAGTTGTTGTCCCTGTTATTTCTTCAACCGTGTCCTTTATTAAAGTAAGTGGCGTTTTGGTTCTGATTGAAATGCATTTGTTAATCCGAGCATTGGTAAGTGTAGCCATAGCTTTGGGTTTTGAATGCACGAGAAAGTGCTTAAGCAATGGTATATAAAGCTTGAATTCGTATCAAAAGAAAATTGGATTGTAATGTTGGAGAAATTGCTGTATTATGCCATTTACGGGGTGAAATTGTTGTAATCAAATGTAATTATTGATATGTACTATTTCGAATTTGGATCAGTGTCAGTTTTTGGTAGCATAATAGTATTAAATACACTAAGACTGTCAGCCATCTTGATACTTTCCATTTATTGGCAATTCTAAGACATATTTTTGTAATCGACTTAGTTATCTTAATGAACGTTAAAAAAAAAGTTACATAAGAATAAACTTAAGCCTAATTTTTCTGGTTGCTGACGATTTTGTAAAAATTTTAGCAGGAAAATAAATGGCCAAAGTTAAAACTGCCACAATCACATACGATAAATTGGTGGACAAAATTAGCATACGTCAATACTCAATAGATAAAGGGCAATCAATTTGAAAAGTTTTGGAATAAAAACATGAACTGTAGGAGAAAAAACAAATGCCCGGTTACGTGAATTATTATTTTTATTTATTTTTTAACTTTAACTGTTTTCCTATCATAAATGTTTGGAAATCGTCAATCTAATTTAGGACACCCAGTATTATAGCTATACACTGCCAGTCATTGATTTCGATGCACCTCATTGCTTTTCAGAAATTCTCAAATATCGCTTTATTTTATTTTATTACCGTCGTTGAACAGCAGCCTTGTAATTTTGAGCCCAATCCAAAAGACAAGAGAACTCCTGGATCAAGTATTGGGAGAAATTTGCATTCGTGGAGCACTATTTGATGGAAATAATCCGCATTTGCGTTGCAAGGAATGGAAAAACAGGAAAGACCCATACGGTTAGCTTGTCGGCAAGGGGTCTCTAGCCCATTATCCGTCAACCACTGAGGATATTTTACGTCAGCATTATGATAGGAGCGTGCCGGGTGCAGAATCCGTATAGACCAGCCATCATTGGGATTCGAACTTGCGGCAACTCAATGGGAGGTAAGCGTTTTATCCCCTAAATCACCAAGGCTCAACATCGCTTGATTTTATTTTGTAACCATCGTTGAACAGTCGACCCAATTTTGGGTTTACGACAGCTTATGTTCAACTCAATAGCCTTGTAATTTTGAACCTATCTAGAAGACAAGGAAACTCCTGGATCAGTATCCCCAGAGGTATGATTTGTTATGGGAACATGGAGGACTTTATGATTCGACAGATTTAACGTGCATCAATCACCATTTATGACACCGGGTGTCATCGGCAGGCGGGTATCGAACCCATCTTGGACACGGGCCCAGTGCCCTACCAACCAGGCTATGCCGGCCTTAATACCGCTTGATCATAATCTTTTACATAATTAGTAAGCACAATAGTTATAAATATTTCCTTAATGAAAGTACAATTAATGTCGTACCCATCACACATTAAGATCTAATGTTGCGCAGAATCATATCCCACAGGTGATTTCGGCTTGTAATACATTACATTTCTGATGCAGTTGCCCTAGTGATTCATCTATCATCATGTGTATTTTGCATAACATAACGTAATGATCAGAACTTTTCGACAATTTTCATTTATGGTCAATGTACCGAAAAGATATTTTTTTACAATCAATATTCCTTCCAGAAAAATATGAAAACAGTGACAGCGGTGAGTTAATTAATTTACTCTCTACGAGGAGAGTTTTTAATTCAAAACTACAAAGCCACCCTTTTGACGTAGATTTTTTATTAAGCATATTTTTCATACATTTTTTATAATTTTTACTTAATTTAGATCAAATTAAGTGAAAAATATCATATTTAGCTCTTTAATAATTTATGATAGGGAAATACAGCATAAAACGCCGGTGTCTTTTTCTGCGTAAAAAGTAAAATATTCCAAAAACGGCTCATTTTCAAACAATAATTTTTCAAATTTGCTGTTATTTAGATCTAAGAGTAACAGTAATTCATCATTGAAATTTCCTTAATTTATAAAATCACTTATTGATAAATTTTTGAATACGAATAAAAAAAATTCAAAAAAATTTTTTTTTAAATTTTATATTTTAGTACAAATATTTTTCGATAATCTGGTAGATTTTTATGGTAAATGTTTGACTGTTTTTATAATTAAAGAATACCAAAATATATTTCAGTTTGTAAACGTACAAAACTAGCATCGACAAAACCTTTAAAAATATAAACATTTGATCTCAAGTTTCAGAAGTAATTATAAATGTTTTGTACTAATAAGCAAGCATAAAAAAGGCTCTCAACTTTTCCCGACTCTTAGAATGTACATTATATAAGCGGTTCCCATTTTTTTCCGGCTGCAGATTCCTAAATAATCAACCTGCTTTTGGCGGAACCCCGACTAAGTAAATAAAGTTTATTAAGGTAATTGTAAATGCTATAAACTGTAAAAAAAAAACATTTTTAAAATATTTATTAAGTTGAATGAAGATTTTTCATCGTTTTATTATTAATAATTTTTAATTAGATTTTATGCCCGACAGTTAAATTTACAATCCCTGTACTAGACCTAGTCTAGTTATAAATTGTGCCGACCGTCCTGTGTAGGGGCCAGGGAGCTGGCCCTGCATCAGAAAGGCTCTGGGTTCGAACCGCGTGCAAAGCATGGATGTTCTTTGATTCTCTGTACTATCTGGAACAACGTTGGCCCACCTATTATGGTGTCCTTGAAAGAGTGGCCAACAAATCAGGCCTCCAGGTGAGCATTGTGGAAAAAAAAATTATGAATTATTTTTTGGTGTATATATAAGTTGAAATTAATAAATAAGTCAAATTATGGTTCACTTCGAAATGAAAACTTTAAAGAACTGCTATAAACTTTAAAAATGGTTTTTTATGGAAACATATCTCATTATTAAAGAATTTAGTTATTTTGATTTGAAAAGCACAATAATGCCATATTTTATAAATGCTTGTTTTTTCATAATTTGTTCAATACATTATTTATTAAAAATATTATATTTTCTTTTTAAAAATTCTAGTTCTATTTCATTGGAATTTGACCTGAAATAATTTCATAAAGGTATAACCGAAAGATTAATTAAATTATGAATTACAGATCAGATCTGAATATAAACAGAGGTTATCAAAATTCATCACTGGTTATAAAAAGTATTAACTCGTGGAACTCTTTTCCTCTCCCATGGTGCGCCAGGGTTCCGCGGAACACCATTTGGGAACCGCTACTTTACGTTACGAAAAAAAAATCTTTGTTAAGAAATGAATGAGTCACTATTATTGATTAAGTTTATCCTCTCTTGCGTGTTCACGAACTCTATTAAATTCCTTATCGATGCGTCATTTTCTTTAAGAATTTATCCCTTTTAGGGATTATAGGAATAATAATAGAACCATTGACTAAGTTATCCGAATATAGAACTATCCCAGAGCCCCAGAAAGACTGCTTGCGTTTGAAAAAAAAATGAAAAAAAAATTAATCCTGTTACAAAATTGATAGATATCATATAGTTAATCATTGAGAGGGCTGTCTTTTAGAAAATAGCTGTAAACTTCAGAAGAGCAGTAAAAAATTAAAAGAGCATAAAATATTTATGATTGTGATTTATCCTTTTTATTATAAACCTTTAATTTTATGATTAATTCGGTTTTTAAATTTAACAACGAAATAAAGTAATTTTTAGCTGAGTTAAGGTCTGGTTTCTTAGGACAAGCGCCTTATCTGAGCGTCAGCGGGACGTCAACGGCCCGCTGACGCTAACAAAATATTGATTTGTTAGCTCCAGGCCTGGTTTCTTAGAACTAGCGCCTTATCTGGACGTCAGCAGAAAGTTGACGTAGAGCTGACGCCAAAAAAATACTTTTTTGTTAGCTCAGCGTGAGCAGTCGGTCCAACGCAGACATTAATTTTTTTAAATGACATTTTTTCTCATTAAACAAATATTTATTTTGAATTTGTATTGATTTTGTTATTGTCGACCAGTGTTTTAGAGAACAAATAATGACTTTGTCCAAGAAAAAACACATTATAGCTGAGCTAAATGAAGAGTGCTATGTTTAATGAAGAAGCTATGTTTAATGTCAAAATCAAAATCTTGGCTGATTTCAATGTGCTGTTGGATGTTGTCCGCCATTGCTTCTGTGGTTAACGTCACGTTGTAATCCAACTGCAGTTGAGTTGGACGGCAATTGTAGTTCAAGATGAGCGTTCAATGACGTATACTATCAAACTCACAAATAGACCAACCAGAGGTCAACGCTGATTTCCAGCTGACGGCGTCCTGTCCTAAGAAACCAGGCCTTTAGTTTATTAGTTATCACTTTTGAACGGGTAAATTAATAGTGGTGGTAATAAGATTCTATGATTAATATTTATCGTGGTTAACCTAAGCATTTATATTTAACGTTAGATATTTATAACAATAATTATTATAGATTTAAAGAGATATTTTAAGTCAGATATTTATAACAATAATTATTATAGATTTAAAGAGATTAGAACAATATAAAGAAAAGTTACATTTTACAATGGGAAAATTTACTTGCATCAAACTGTGCCTTATTAATGTTACCAGATACAAACTTTTCATATTTACGAAATTTTCATATTTACGAAAACGTAATTGAGATTATAAGATTGCCTATAGTTCTTCATGAGAAATCACATATTTTTAAAAAAGAAATTAAAACGGTAGTTAGTATTGAAAGATATCCACTTTATTATAATA
Organism: Parasteatoda tepidariorum; assembly: GCF_043381705.1. Classification (NCBI taxonomy): domain Eukaryota; kingdom Metazoa; phylum Arthropoda; class Arachnida; order Araneae; family Theridiidae; genus Parasteatoda; species Parasteatoda tepidariorum. Next base: position 79,930,707 of record NC_092212.1, on the reverse strand, counting down.
TAAATTTATCACCATAAATTTATTTTTATTTTTTGGGAGCTCTCTAATAGCACAGTAGGTAGAAACATTGTACCATTGCCTACACATCACCAAAACCAAAACGCTCTCCTGAACAATTTGAGAATGTAGCTTTATCATTATAATTCCTTTTAACACCTCCAATTAATTACTAATATTATGTTAATTTAACAAATTCTACTTGAAACTTTATTAAATTTACAAGTAAACATTAAAACTCAAGTAGTCAAACTTTTCATAGTTACCTGAAACAAATCATTAAATTTAATGTCAGATATAAATTTCCTAAATTGCCAAAGTATTTTTAATGCTTAAAATGATTTTCTTTAGTCAGGTTCTTGCATTAGAAAATAAACGAGTAAATATAAAGCTAATTCGTGAAAAATAAAATTAGCTTTTTAGGAAAGATAAGCCTAAAAAAATGAGTTTAACCAGCCTCCTTGGGCTTAGTAGTTAATTCGAAATAAAATATACAAAATTTTTATCTCATAAAAACGAAAGCATAGCCCAGAGCAGACTAAAACAACTGAACACCGTGTCCAATGACCAAATACCTAGAAAAAAAATGAATAAAAACACTTTTTACACCATTAACGCAGCCCTAAAGCGTTCAATGATCACGTCTTTGTTACGGGTTCTGAGCCGACGACTATTACGTGAGTTTCTTGTGAATGTAATTTTCTGAACACTGAATACTAATTGACATACACCTGCATTCATTTTGAAGAGTCTATTAATTTGAACACCAACTTTTCTACTTCATTGAAATGTTAAAGTTAGATGAATGGCGTTAAATACCTCCAGAGTATTATTCGTATTGCGATATTCTATTTCCTTCACTATTGAATTTAGGATGTTCTTAACTTTAAGAATTTTATTTGGTTGGGTAATTAAAATCCTTTCAGTGAATGTCTAGTGTTCAGAGCTTACAGAGCAACATTCAGAGCTGCCAACTGCGAAATATTTTATACAGTGGAAGACAATTGAAAAGTTCTAGCTTAGAGCTTAAGAACAGCATCTTCACTACTTCATTGAACAGTTAAAGTTACATGAATGATGTTCAAAACTTCCAGAATATTATTCGTATTACCATATTTTATTTCCTTCACTATTGAATTTATGATATTCTTAACTTTAAGAATTTTATTTGATCGGGTAATTAAAATCCTTTCAGTGAATGTCTATTGTTCAGAACTTACAGAGCAACATTCAGAGCTCCCAACTGCGAAATATTTCATAGAGTGGAAAACAATGGAAAAGTTTTAGCTTGAAGCTTAAGAACAGCATCTTCATTGCTTCATTGAACTGTTAAAGTTACATGAATGGTGTTCAAAACTTCCAGAATATTATTCGTATTACCATATTCTATTTCCTTCACCATTGAATTTATGATGTTCTTAATTTTTAGAATTTTATTTGATTGAGTAATTAAATTCCTTTCAGTGAATGTCTAGTGTTCAGAACTTACAGAGCAACATTCAGAGCTCCCAACTGCAAAATATTTTACAGAGTAGAAGACAATTAAAAAGTTTAAGCTAAGAACTTAAGCTAAGAGCTTAAGAACAGAAACTTTATTGAACTGCTAAAGTTACATGAATGGTTTTCAAAACTTCCAGAATATTTTATAAAGTAGAAGACAATTAAAAAGTTTAAGCTAAGAACTTGAGCTAAGAGCTTAAGAACAAAAACTTCATTGAACTGTTAAAGTTACATGAATGGTTTTCAAAACTTCCAGAATATTTTTCGTGTTGCGATATTCTATTTCCTTCACCATTGAATTAATGATGTTCTTAACTTTTTGAATATTAGTCGATTGCGTTATTAAATTTCCTTCAGTGAATGTCTGATGTTCAGAACTTACAGAGCAATACTCAGAGCAGCCAACTGCAAAATAATTTAATAGAGTGGAAGACAAAAGCTCAAAAATAGCAACTTCATTGAAAAGTTAAAGTTACATGACTGGTGCTTATAACTTCCAGAATATTATGCGTGTTGCGATATTCCATTTCCTTCACCATTGAATTAATGATGCTCTTAACTTTCAGAATATTATTTGATTTCCGTCAGTGAATGTCTGGTGTACAGAGCTTGCAGTGCAATATTCACGGGGCTTCCAACTACTAAGAATTTTGCAGAATGTTTTATAAAGTGGTCGGCAAATAAAAGCAAAATCTAAAGCTTTCAGAATTTTTGGTAATTTTGGCAACATTTCAAAAGTATCACTACGAATGAGCTGAAAAAGCAGCATTTCTTATGAACTTTTAAATCATTTACATTTAATGGTGTGGAAAATAACTTTGAATCGAATTTACAAAACAAAAAATTACACATTTAAACACAAACTTAACTACCACTGGAAGAAATTTTTTCCAAAAGCGTCGTGAGTTGGTTGGCCTGTATTCATATCATCTAGGGTTGCCAACTTTGTACACTTTCCGGGAAAATCTCTTGTGGTGACAAAGTTTACGTTTTAGCATGTGATTCCCTGTTTAGTAAATTTGGTTTAAAGTTATTTTCCTTACCACCATACGTTAATGATTTAAAAGTTCATATAATTGCCCCTCGTCTACTGTTCTTTGTGGTGAAGCTTTCAAACTGTTTACAAAATCAATCAAAAATTTGAAAGCTATTGTTATTGATTGTATACTATTCGAAATATTTTGCGAAAAAGCTTGATGGTCAGCCCTGCATATTTCGTTTCTTTCAATTCAGGCTCGTAGTTGATATTTAACATCTTTAACAAGAAGATATTTAGCAAGACGGGCGAGTCATATATGAATTATCAGGGTGGCGAAAATCAGGATAAAAAAAGATGAAACAGGTTGCCATATTATTTCTTCAGTAGTTTATATGCGTTCAGGGTGGTAATAATTTGATTTATATGAGTCACCACTGCTTAGTTCAAAATAAAAATTACATAGTTATACTTAGAATTATCATTGATTAGATAGGTTAGAAATAAAGTGAAGGCAAAAATAAGTTTGCTAAATTAACCATACCCACATTTATGCTACAGCTTTTAAGATTTTCAGTTCTGATTCTGTACGAATGCATTTATGACCTAAGATCTTGTTATCTGCAACATAATTTTCACCCGCCATTTTTTTTTTTTTTTTTTTTTTTTTTTTTTTTTTTTTTTTTTNTTTTTTTTTTTTTTTTTTTTTTTGTTTAAGAAAAATAATAAGATTGTTAAAAATTCAACTGAAGTTGCCTTTATAGTTGCAATCAATCATAAAGTCCCATAAATAATTGAAAACTAATTTGTCTTTAAAGATAACAAAATATTTGATCGTCAACTTTTACTTAACATCCTCAAGATAAGATAACACTCTCGCAAAATTAGGAATTTAATATTTAAAATTTTTGGAATTTTACAATAATTAATATGTTCTTGCTGTCACATGATTTTTTTTTCTTTCCCGAATTGGAGAAAAACCAAGAATTTTCCAAGAATTTTTTTTTGTAATTATTATACGCGCTGCAACTATTGTTTATGGAGATATCGAATTTATTAGGTACAAGTGAATCAGATGTTTCTATCCCTCTAGTAATTGGATATATGCAATTGACATCGTAGATAAATCGTGACATTTGTTGATTCCGAAGCCAATCAGGTTCGATACGTCACTTGCAGGTAGCCAATTAAATCTGATTTAAATCACATGGTTAGGCAAAATCACTTCACTTCTTCTCGAGTTGCAGTTATTCAATTGTTTGCGTTTTTTGATTGCTAATGACGATAAATAAAGTGAAAATAATAATAGAAATATTTAACTTAAAAACATTTTACAACTACTTTTTATTACAATCTTCGTATATGAAGCTTAAAAGCTTAACTTAGATGCAAAATTGGTCGCAATTTATGTACTTATAAAAAATTGCCTACAATTATTAACATACATGCTTACAGTAGTTCCGAAATTCTTGCAATGGGATAACTGCAAGTGACGTAGTGCTGGTATCGCGATCCTGATTGGTTGTTGAAACGTGGAATTTGTTTGCATTATCAACTGTTCTTTCCATTCTATTTCGAGTAAACCAAGCTTGCCAAGCATCAATTCTCTTAGGTAACTCATTCTCTATTTTTTCAATTTCAATTCTTTTACATATTTCTTAATTTGCACAAAGACAGGCACGAAGCCACATAAACATAAACAAACTAATTGTGCATCGAAGTTGGCAGGAACTCAAAACAACAATACATCATGGTTACAATAAACTACATAAACAAATAATAAATCTAAGTTATGTAAAAGACATAGGCGAGAATTATATTTCAGCGAATTCTATGTGCGATATTGCACTATATTTCATTAACTTCACGTTAATTAACATTCTAACTTACGTAGAGAAACTCAGCTCAACTTTAACACACCATTTTGCTTATAAAAGATCAGCTGACGTCATTCGTCACATGTGTGGGTATCTGTGGCCTTCTTCGTAAAGTGCAAGTACCAAATTATATACAAAATTATATAATCTAATTGGTTCTTGTTTATATCAATTTTATTTAAAACGATATTGCTCTATATGGCATAAAACTTAGGGTCCATACAGACTTTAAACAGTTAAGAAATGATAGCAATATATATATTTATTTTGAATTTGTATTGATTTTGTTATCGTCGACCAGTGTTTTAGAGAACAAATAATGACTTTGTCCAAGAAAAAACACATTATAGCTGAGCTAAATGAAGAGTGCTATGTTTAATGAAGAAGCTATGTTTAATGTCAAAATCAAAATCTTGGCTGATTTCAATGTGC
>NC_092212.1:79916838-79924071 GCF_043381705.1 Parasteatoda tepidariorum | reverse complement strand
TATATATATATATTATATTATATACAGTTAACAAAAAATTTCAGTACTTTTTTTTAAACTTCATCTTGAAAAAGAAACTAAAGGAAATAGCTGTCGTTAGTATTTCGATACAAAAATGCATCGTAACTTAAGTCGTAAAAATTCTCGACAAAGCAACGTAAACGCAGCTTGTAAGATGTTTCATTGTTCATAACATTCCTTCTTATACAGTTCAGCATTCATGACTCATTAAGGAATGCTACAAGAGCGTCCGCCTGCTGAACTTAATATGCACGGAATAACATTTAATGACTTCTCGGTTTCATGCATGTTTTCACTCGTCGGATTGTTTTCATGCATTGATACATATAATTTGATTTATAGTTTTTTCTTTACATATGACAATAGCCTCCACATTATAAGCAGTATAAGCCGGTTATGTTGGAAATATAAGTATAGTGTTGACTGTAAATGATGTAAGAAAACGCAACACTGTCGGGAAAATTAATACATGAGCGATTATGAATTACAGTTGGACTTCCATTTAACGAACTTCCATTTTGCGAATTTTTTCGAGGAACCAAGAACATTTTGAAAATTTCTTCGTAAAATAACTTCCAAATAGCGAAGTGAATTTTCTATTTATCGAACTTTTCTTTGAGATCCACTTTCCCTATTTCCAAAATATTTCAAACTTTTGAATGAATTTTATGGGGGAAATGACCTTGAATTGATTTTCGAAGCACCTTAACTTTTAGAGAAAGCAGTAAAATCCCTTGCTCTTTTTGTATGCATTTCAAACGAAAAACTCAGACATAATTAACGGAATTTTAGCAATTAAACCCATGAACGCACGTGGTAATGTATGCTTAAAATTACTTTTACAATAAATGCAGCTGAAAATGTATGTAGCTTGATAGTGTAACACTAGATAATGTTTAGCTCTATTTAGATTTCTTTTATGGTTAAGATTTATAAAATAAATAGTAGATACTAGTTTACAAGATAAATGTGTATTAATTGTTATTTTAATTATGTCTAGTGTTTTTGAATTTCAAACCTGTTTCGTGTTGTTTAAGTACTTCAAAAGGTTATTTTCTATTTAACGAATTTTTCCATATAACGAACTTATTATCGGGATTTAGCGACTTCGTTAAATAGAGCTCCGACTGTATATTAAAATATGTTAAGGTATCTAGTGCAAGAACGTGATTGTGGACAAAATATTTGATTATTATAATTTCAGAATCTCTGCAGTTGTAGTTTTCTAAAAATATTTTACTTTTGTTTGTACTTCAATTATTTAATAAATTATAGAAGTTTTTGTGCAAGGTGATAACAGTGGATGGACTAGTGATTTTAAGTCTTTAAATGCATTTAAAAAATCAGCTTTTTTTCCCATTTTGCACGACCTTAAACACGATATTTACTATTGCTTTTAAAATAATTCTCTATAAAATTTTTCACGAGTGCTTAAAATTAAAACACGCTTTTTTTGAACTACAGACTAAGAGAAAAAAATAGAATTTCATTTTTCATGCATGTTTTTTCGGAGACACTTGCGGAAAATTTTTAAAAATTTGCTCTTTTAACTTTACTGATCCATAACTCAGTAGTATATGCACTTGTTTTTAAGATAATAGTTGAAAACATAGTTGATAGCCTTCTAAATAAAATCCGTAAAGGATTTTTTTTGTTTTGGGCTATAGAATTCTTTTACAGTGTTTAGCGTATATGCAAAAAATGCCTTATATTTATCTGAAAATGGTCAGTTAAAACAAATAAATAAATTAATAATAATTTTTTTGCTAGTTAAAAACTAGCTTTTTTGAAATTTTATGTTAATATTTTTTAAAAAAGTTGTCGAATACCTTAAGTTTGGGAAAATATTTAATTATTAGAGATGAGACAGGCTCAATCCAATTTTAAAAGCCCGAGTAAAAGCCAGACACGGGCTCGGACTCGTTTACGGTAAAAAGGTTTCAGGCTCGGTTCAGGATTCATGATAAATTTCTTCATAATTTTTTTACTACTTTTAAGCAAATGTTTTGTTCCATCATTAAGTGTGAAAAATGCAAAATTTATAAGGTATAAAAATTTGCCGCAAATTATTTTTTCAATTCAGCGTCCTTGGTTTGTAAGGGTAGCAATAATTGTCAAATGACTTTTATTTAGCATAAAATTTAGGTTTTCTTTTTTAATTTTTGTTTTAGTCATCTTAGAGTTTCAGTTAATTCAGTTTTTTCTCTTCTCTTTTTCTTTCACGGGTTGGTAATGTGAAAGTTTTTTATTTACTAATTTCCTTGTTTAGACATCAAAGGTGCTGTGATGAGACCTCAAAATTTAGCCTTCATCCAAAGTTTATCTAAACTTTATCCAAACTTTATTTGAAAATATTTTAACTTTATACTAACTTTGTTTGAAACCTTTAGTCAGGTTCTTGCATTANATTAAGAAATAAAATTTCAGTTAATTCAGCTTTTTCTCTTTGCCTCACAGGTTGATGATAGGAAAGTTTTTAATTTCCTAATTTCCTTGTTTAGACATCAAATGCCCAGTGACGAGATAGCAAAATTTGGCCTTTATCCAAAGTTTATCCGAACTCTATCCGAACTTTATTTAGAAATAAAATAACTTTTTCTATGTTTTGACCTCTAATAATTTTTGTAAAAAATTTCAAAAAAATAATAAATAAATAAATTAAGAAATAAAATTTCAGTTAATTCAGCTTTTTCTCTTTGCCTCACAGGTTGATGATAGGAAAGTTTTTAATTTCCTAATTTCCTTGTTTAGACATCAAATGCCCAGTGACGAGATAGCAAAATTTGGCCTTTATCCAAAGTTTATCCGAACTCTATCCGAACTTTATTTAGAAATAAAATAACTTTTTCTATGTTTTGACCTCTAATAATTTTTGTAAAAAATTTCAAAAAAATAATAAATAAATAAATTAAGAAATAAAATTTCAGTTAATTCAGCTTTTTCTCTTTGCCTCACAGGTTGATGATAGGAAAGTTTTTAATTTCCTAATTTCCTTGTTTAGACATCAAATGCCCAGTGACGAGATAGCAAAATTTGGCCTTTATCCAAAGTTTATCCGAACTCTATCCGAACTTTATTTAGAAATAAAATAACTTTTTCTATGTTTTGACCTCTAATAATTTTTTTAAAAAATTTCAAAAAAATAATAAATAAATAAATTAAGAAATAGAATAAATTAAGAAATAAAATTTCAGTTAATTCAGTTTTTTCCCTTTGCTTTTTCCTTCACAGGTTGATGATAGGAAAGTTTCTAATTTCCCAATTTCCTTGTTTAGACATCAAATGCCTAGTGACGAGACAGTAAAATTTGGCTTTTAACCAAAATTTATCTAAATTTTATCCAAACTTTATTTGAAAATAAAATAACATTTTCTTTGTTTTGCACTCTAAAAATATTTTTAAAAATTTTAAAAGAAAAAAAAATAAATAAATAAAATTAGTTATCAATAAATTAAAAAAAATATTTTATTTTATTTTAAAATTTTTTTACTCTTTTTCACGGGAATTTTTTTTACCCACTGGCAAAATTGATAAAATAATTGTTTATTTTCATCATTATTTGATCACTTGGAGCCCTGCTGTTCCTAAAATATTCGTAATATGCGTTCTTTTTACTTTATCGTTATTTTAATAAGCGTGAAGTTACGTAAATATTGAATAGCAAAAGAAAGTAAGTTTTTTTTTTTTTTTACAACCAGTTAAGTTGAAAGTAAAGAGAAGAAAAAAATGGTTGAAATGATTCCTAAATGAAAATGAGGTCAGTGGCCGGAAAACCTGAAACATTTGACTCTACCAGATGTGCAAATAGCAGGTGTTTTAGTAGATGTTGATAACAATAGTAATGAGACTTCAAGAAATTATTATCCATTATACGTGGGAAAAAAACAAAACAGAATTATTACAAAAGAACTATTGTAATTTGTGAAAACAATAAATATTTCTCGTGGTTTTCTGAAAATACAATACATTTTTATTTTCTTTCATATTTTTTATTCTTTAAAAATAAAAAAAAATCTTCATGATCTTTTAAATTGTGCCAACAGTTTTACCACGTAAAACCTTCCAAAACATTTGGAACATTGTTTACAAAGAGAATAGTATATAGAAGTATATAGAAGTGTTTTAAATAGTTATAGTCTAACGAATTAAATATATCAATTATCACCACTTCTGCACATATATATAAAAAGTTTGCAGCTGCTTACTACATGTTATTCTGATAGGCAATGTTTTCGAACGGATAATTTTGTTTTCAATAAAAGAAATAAATTAGATAATTTCTGAGCTCAAATCTGCCATATTTCATAAGATATTAATGTTAATATGTAATTCTGGGGAGTTTGAAAAGAAAATTTGTTTAAGTTTTTTAGAGATATATTGTTAAAAAAGGTAACATGGTTGCTAGATTTTGAATAACTCGCTTTTTTGGCAGTCTTGATATGGCGTCTTTCCATAAGTTTATTACAGTTTGTTCTTGTTGCAAGCTGTGCACCATCTTACGTTAGTGTTAACACTTTTAGCATAGTAAACACCAGTATTGTTAGCATTGTAAACACAAGTAATAAGTAATAAAATACATTGCTTGCAAGAATCTCAAAACACAATGATGCCAAATGGCTTTAAAATACAACNTATATATAGAATTTTTTATATTGAAGATGATATATATTGAATATATATATTGAAGAATTGAAATTTTAATTCTATTAGGATCAACACAAAAGCAACACAAAAAATTTTTCTAAAATAGAACACGATGAGAAAAATGTGTCCTAAATATACAATTCCTTTTGAAAAAAAATGTGAAATTGTCAAATATCTTTGTGAAAATTGAATTGTTCACAGTAACAATAAACAATTTTCTTCCCTTAGTTAAATTTTTTAAGAAAAAAAAATCTAAATTCTAAAAAATATCTTTTTCAGACACTAAATCGGATTCAAATGCATCAAATTTAACTATGGAATTGTGGGAACTGGGTCGGCTGGTTTGCGAAGTTGTCACATATTTTTCTTAAAGTGATAGCATAGTGGACAAAAGAACAAAAAAAAATCCTTTTGATAACTTTGTCCCGAATGATCTCATTTTCACAAACTAGGTGCCTATCTCAGTGGATTAAAAGGGTGATTTAAGTCCTAAATATGATAATTAGTTCCTGAAGTTATTATAAGTTTACGGAATCACATACAAAATCTTATTTTCTCTGAATTTCTCCTCCTGTTCAGGAGGATATGGTTTCTCGTCTATTACAATATGGAGGGGTTAGCGCAATAATTTAATCGAGCGAGAGGTCAAAAGTTTGAACCCCTTAATGTTAATTTCACTTTTTGCTTATTTTGCCATATCATGGGAGCTTTTTAGGTGATTTGAATAATTTTGCGCGAAATAAATGTTAGATATACTTAGCTGTATATATATACACACACGTACATTTGCATGTTATATTCCTCAATAAGCCTTTGGTAGTGTCAAGAATATTTTAGATTTTTACTTTTTCAGAAAACAAGCTAAAAATTAAAACCTCTTAATTAAATAAACTTCTGTATTCTGTCTTACACATATCTGTTAACTTTTACTGATTCCGAAGACATTTATTCCAAGTGCTACTAAGAGCGCAATTGAATTACAGTTGTAAACAAAAACATTATTTTGCTAGTTTAAACACCTGATTGTAGGATTATCTTGCATTTATATAAACGTTAATGTTTTTCTTTTGTGTAATGGTGGGCAATATAAGTTAAATTTATAAATCCAAAAGTAAAATCGAAAAAAAAAGATAAATTTGGCTACCCCTTTTAAATATAAAATCTAACGAAAATTCGGTATAACTTGGCAGCTAAGTAAACATTTATATCTCTTACAGATTCAATTATGAAATTCTACTTATTTAAGTGGGATAATTTTTCTAAGTATTTCAATTGGTAACAGAATATGAGATTTAACAATTTATTCTTGATTTGTAAAATTTGTCTTTAAATGATTTGACAAAACTATATGTAAATAATTTAGAGATACAAAGACATAATGAAAACACAATGTTGCTTTGCAGTGCTAACGAAATTAAAGAATTACTGTTCGCTTAACCCTTTCCGGAACAGCAAATTTCTGTCGAAAATTTAATCAGGCAGAACATTAGCAAGTTAGACAGTACATTCTAATTGAAGCGACAAACTTTAGCTTTATTGTTTAAAGAATAATGGTGGCTAAACGCTTAAAAGCAATTAGTTTTGCACTTATAACTTCGTCACTTAATTTTGAGCCTTGAAAGGAAAGGGTTGAAGCCATTCAGGACTATGATTGCGAAAAAGCAACATTTTGTAGTGCTATAAATTGTAACTTTATAAAATGATTATGATTTGTCCTTACTAGGTTCTCGGTGGCTTTTGAAAAAATTTAGCAATTTGGCTAGTCTGCAGGATAAAACATTTGCTAAATGAAAATAATAATAATAATAATAAAATGATAATAAAAATAAATAAATAAATAAGTAAATAATAATAAATAAAAAAATAAATAATAATAATAAATTATTTTTAAAAATTATTTTTTCTGCATCTAATTATAGAATACGTTTATGTTATACGTTTATAAAATACGTTTGCGTTATGTAAAAGTATTTTATAATTTCCTGCAAAATTTTTGCCTTAAAGTTCCCACACGATTTTTTGCATGAAAAGTTCCCGTGATATGGCAAAATATGCAAAAAGTGAAACTAACATTAAGGGATCCAAACTTTCGACCACTCTCTTCATTAAGTTATTGGGATCATATTTCCCAGATAGGGACCCTATCTCTTCCTAATTTGACAGAAAAGAAACCAAATGCTTCGAGAGAAAAAAATATATATATATATTATAAAGTCTAAAAATATTAAAAAAATAATTGGCTAGCAAAAGCATGAATTAAATAAAATAAACACATGAAGAGATAAACAATAAAATAAAAGCAGACGATAAAATTAGAAGACCTTTTCAGAACAACAGAGTTGTTTTTTTTTTATTTTTTATTTTTTTTATTAGAGATAAGTTTTGTTGTGGAATTTGAGTTTTCTTATAACCCGTTACTGGTTTTTCTAGTTTTTTTTTATTAATTTTTAACTATCCCGCGTTACGGGTACTTCATATTTGTTACTGTTTGTGAATAAAAGTTCTTTCTATAAGAAATAGAACTGTTATTTATATAGCTGCTTGATACTTTACAATATATATATATAT
>NC_092212.1:79890214-79916742 GCF_043381705.1 Parasteatoda tepidariorum | reverse complement strand
ATATAATCGATAACCCCCCTCAAACAAGCATTAAAATTACGCCACTGATTGATTTAACTCGGTTTTATAAAAAATTCTCGATATGGAATAATTTTTTTAATGTGGATTTTTTTTCCAACTTCTAAAACGATTGAGGTGTTTTTGCAACTTTTATCTAAAAATAGCAGCTGATATCTGCCTTACAAATGGTGGAATAAAAGAGAATGAAGACTTAGAATAAAAAAAAAGGTAAACGACTCTCCCACCCTAACATCCTTGGACAACACCGCTTGGATGCCCATAGTAACGTCGGTTCTTGACCCGATTTCCACTCTAACCGTGACCGGGATGCGGCATTCCTTGTAGACTACGCAGGAAACACCATTTGGAGTTCTCAATGAATTTTCGACGAATTTTCATCTCTATTTCTAAGAAAATGATACTTTGCTTAACGATAGTTCAGCTGTGGTAGTTATTGTTTGAGTTTTTACATAGTAAAGAATTTGTTAAGAAACATTATAATTCTGTAATTTTCCTACGAAAATTTTTGTTCTCTAAAACGGCGTTTTCCCAGAAGGTGTTCCATGGACAGGATGGAACCATAGAATTCCGTGGAAGCGTTAAAGGGCTTCCGAGATTTGGGACTTTTTTTTTAACCCACTATGATTTTGGAACTTTTAATCTAATTATATCTACTAACTAAACTAATCTAATCAAAAAGCTATTATGTATTTAATATTTTGGTTGCCTTTATGAAATTATTCAAACTGAATTGCCCATAAAAGAGAAATGGCCCTTTTTCAAGAAAGGAAATATTGAAGTTTTTACTAACAATATATTGAATTAATTATGAAAAAGATACACATTTAAAATAAATTGCTTTCGTATTTCCTTCTGAACTTTTCAAATCAAACTAAATTAGGTAACTAAATGAAGTAAAATTAACTAAAATAACCAATAAGGAAATGTTTTCCTAATATAATATTTATAGCAGTTCCTTTTAGTTTTCATTTCAAACAAAAACATAGTTTCTTCGTTTCTCTCTTCTTGGATTTTCTCCGTTTATATATACAGTGGAGCATCGTTTATACGACGCCGAAGGGACCACCGAAAAACGTCGTATAAACGATAAGGTCGTATAATCGATTTTTACTTCTAAAACTTCCGTTTTCAGTTAATTTTAATGTTTAACGTGTTGATTTACATAAATTTCTAAATTAGACAAAGCAAAACAAACAAATAACCAAAGAAGAAAAATTGCAGTGAGCAATTTGAATGTATGTTACCTTTAATTATATTTTCTTGCTCTCTACAATGCCTTCAATTGTGAACTTACTGTTTTCTATGATGCAATTTTAGATTTCTAATCACGGCAAAATCTAATGGTTCACTTGTGCAATTTGCAGGAAAAAAGAGAGCTTTTACATTTTCCAAAATAATTAGTATCGATGGGTGCGCTGGACATTGGTCGATGAATAGCAAAATGTTTCGTTAGTGCCTCTTCATAACATTGTCTAGTTTTTTCAGTCATCTAGTAAAAATTACGGTCGTCATCCAAGCATTCTTGTTAGCACCCTTTTCTGTATCATTCATGTTGGCAAATTCCGCCCTTTTTTAAAATACACAAGAAAAAATAAAAAATTAAATAAAGAACAAAATCTAAAAATCGACGTATAACCGATTCTGTGCGTCGTATAAACGATATATTTTTACATTAAAATGAATAGGAATGNTATAGTACTATGAATTTAGCTGTAGGACATGAAATCTAATTTAAGATTATTAATGATAAAACATTTTAAAAAATTCATTCGTCTTATTAAAAAAAAATACAATATTATTGTTGAATACGTTCACAATTATCTGTATACACTTTTTTTTTATAAAGTAAGGGTTGAAAAAGAAGTTTGATCATTTAGGGTTACATTGCTAAAAAAAAAAAAATTGGGAACCGCTGCTCTAAAGCTACAAAAATTTACTCTTAAACTACATCGTAATCTGTCAAAAGAGGCATTTTTTCTGTTTCTGCAAATCAAATCTGTAACCCTTGATGCAAATTGTATATGTTGGGTACAGATTTCTTTAGTTTCGAATATGAAAAACTTTGATATCGAAGTTGCAACAAATAATTCGATACCGGCTCGTATGGCGGTCAAGGTACCTGAGGAAGGTCCCGGTTTCGATTCAAATCCAGTTTCAGAAGGTTGAAAAAAAAATTTACGACGATACTTTCAAACATGATGGTTTTCAATACCTGAAAAATGTCACAAAAAATGGAATAATTAAAAAAAAAAACTAATCGAAATTTTAGAAATCTGTTTCACTATGCAAAGGAGTGGGTATACAGGCATCTTCATGACAAGTTTCTCAGCCGTATTCTGACCTACGGAAAATATCCTGTGAGTACAAATATTTTCCGTAGTGTTTTGTCATACTATCTGTCACACAGGAAATTTCTGCCAACGGTTTTTCCTCCCGTGGCATACGGATAGTCTCTGACAACTTTGCTGCCAAAAATTTCTCAAATATTGCGATTTTTTTTCAATGTAAGTTGATGGTGAAATATTTCATTTTGATTAAAAGCTTTCTTCAAATTATAGAAAAATTATTATACTGTTATTAAATAAAATTTTACAAAATTGTTTAGTTTTATTACACTGCGGGAAAAAAATTATTTTTTTCAATTACTTGAGAGTACTTAACAGATATTACATATTTTCTTATCGCTGCACTGTGGAACAAAAATCATTTTTCGCGGTCAAAAATAAAAAAAATGGAGCTATAAGAAAAAAAAATCTCAATATGGTTTTTTGTAGTAAAATGTCCAAGGAATATGACAGTGTATTTTGTTTCTTTGGTTTATCAATGGAAATAGCAATTAAATGGAAACAAAGTCGAAATAAAAAAAATCTAATTTTTCAGTCAAATTTTTATTAATATGATAAATCCTTATAGTAAATAAAAATATTAAAACTATGCATGATTTATACATAAATGTATTTCTAAGATATATATGAATTCATTATTTAATATACATACTATTAAAACCAGAGCCATTTCCCTATTTCTGCTTTGTACGATGAAATTGTAACTTTAGGGAGCTCTATAAAAAAAGTCTTACGTTGCCGAGGTAAAAAGAAAATTGTACATTTGTTTGGTATATATACTCAAGAACTAAAAAAGAATTAGCTGCGAATATTTGCGAATTTGGCTGATATATCGATTTGTATAGCTTGTGTCATTTTTATAATAATGATAAAATTAATGAAAAAATTATAAAAATGAATTTGAGATTATTGTTTTTGCTATAACATTTTCAAAATTTTTTATATCTGACAAAATAGATTCATAATTTTTTTTAAATTCGATAATCGAATTTGTAATTAACAATCTTAAATATTTTGATTCAATTTATTTAGTTTAAATTTGCTTTGATAAATATTTGCAATTTTACATCCATTACTTTATTTATTAAAATTATTAACCACAAATTTGTAATCAAAGATCTCAAAAACTACTAGTAAATAATTTTTATCTATTTATTTAAAATTTATTTCAATAATCATCCGCCATTTTAGATCCGCCATTTCTTTTTTTTTTGAAATTTTGACTTCATATTTGAAATCAGCGACCCAAAAAACCTATAGGTGATCAATTTTTAGAACATTGAAGTTAATTTTCTAATTTCGGCCGCATTTTTCTGATTTTGTCCCACTGTGCGCTGGTTTCAAATCTGTAATCTTTTACTCTCCAAGCTACGGATTTTTTTTTAAATGACATTTTTAGTTCCTTTTTTCTCTGAAATTTTTAAGATGTACCCTTTGGTGAAGATGGGACACAGGTGTCCGTTTTATATATTTTTTTACGAATATATATTTGATATTATATACTTGGTATAATTTGATAGTATATATATATGGTATTATTTTAATACATTTTGGTATTTTTTAATTATAAAAAACAGTCTAATAGTTACAAAAATAATCTGTTAGAATTTCGGAATTATATTTGTACTAATAAGATATAAAATATAAAAAAGCAGTTTGAATTTTTTTTTTTCATTCCTATTCAAAAATTCATCATTCATTAATTTTCGAAATAAAAGAAATTTCATTGATGAATAACTATTTCATTTTGATCTAAATAACTGCAAATAAATCTAAGTAACTGCAGAAAATTTTGATTTTTTTCGATAGTTTAAATATTCAATGCTGATGCATTCAATACCTTTGATAACAATGGAAAAGTGAGATTTTTTTCAATAGTTTAAATAGTTTCCTGCGACTTAGTTACGACTTAAATAGATCGAATAAGATAAAAATAACAATATTCAGTCAATTAGATTAAACAAACTAGAATATTACCACAAAAAACCAGTAGGGCATGCGTTCGTATAAAATTCAGGCTTACTCAACCCATTGGGTTCTTATTTTTTAATGCCTGGTTGACGTGTATGCCCCGGCGTAACCGAAAAAGTTAAATGTAATAAATTTATTATGCGAAATGTTAAAATTTAAATAAACTCCATGATATTTATTCCAGTAATATAATAATAAATATTTGTTTAGGTTATTTCCTTAAGATAGATTTCCTACATTCTTAGATAAAGAGAAAATAATTATTTTTAAATCCTTATTTTTAATTTTTTTTCTAACTCTCCTTTTCAATTTAAGCAGATATGTAAAAATAAACCGCTTTGTAAAAAAATAATCCGCTTTGTAAAAAAATAAATATTTTCTAGAGGTAACAAAATTTAATTTATTTTTAGTTCAATATCTTTCAGTTAAAGTAATTTTTCCACCGCTATATGGACCCGCCATATGACCTGATGAGTCCTTTAGTATACTTAATGTCTTTTATTATGTCCTTTATTGTACTTAATGGTTATACTCAATTTTTATCTCAAGACATGATATTCATGATATATTCTGAGATTATATTCTAAAACATCATTTTAGAGAACATTGTAAATATATTATAATTGTAAATATTCTAATATATTATTTTCTTAAATATCATTTTAGAATTATATTCTCAGAATACATCGTGAATATCATGCCTAAAAATTGTAATCATTAATCACAAAGATAGTAAGAGTATAATCATTAATCACAAAAGGATAAAATTAAAAACATAATAAAGAACACGTCTGGAGGCACATTGGCGTCGAGAATTTTTAAATCTTATTTAAATTTTGTTTCACAATTTTGGATAAAATTTTTCTTTTGTGATACTTAATGATACTCACTGTGTGCTCAGAAATTGTATTCTAAAATATCATTTTAGAAAATAACTTCCAAATATATCATTATATATATAGTATTATACTCAGTGTCTTTAATTATACTTAACGGTTGTACTCAAAATTTATCATGAGACATAACATTTACGATACATTGAGAGATTATATTCTAAATTATCATCATAGAATACTTAAGAAATATGACAATATATCACGATAAATCTATATACTACTTAGCTCTAGGGAATACTGTTATCTGTAGATGAATAATAAATGAATTTATTATGAAGTATTATTATTTGATACTAAATTGTTCGAACTTCATCCAAAATTGTAAAAGAGAATTTAAATGAGACCTTAAAAGTCTCGGCGCCAATTTGCCTCCAGGCGTGTCCATACAACTTATAGGCGTAAGATAGAATACAAGGGTGGAATGCCATTTGTTTACCTGTGGAACAATTGCTTTTTCTGCCATATTGAAACATTTTTCAATGCAATGTTTACGAACGGATGAAGAGGTGTTTAGCTTCCGGTATGCATGCATCTTGTATGTTTTATTTCACAGTTGTAATTTTTTTTATTAACCAGAATGTTCCTATTTCATGACATTTTAGGCAAAATGATTCGAAAAATATCTTTTCCCCTTGACAGTACCTTACAGTTGTTTTTAGAAGTATATTGAACTACGAAACGTGTAAAATATTTAAGTTTCTTTAAGACAAAGCAGAGTTTTAATTTTAAACTATATATTCTAAGTTGTTGAAAAGAATCGTCTGTACCTTAAAAAGAACAAATAGCTTAAATATTTAAAGAATATATATATTCAGTTAAAAAAAAATTAGCCAACTTGGCGAAGTTTTGCCATTTTTTGGAAAAATTTTAAATTTTGGCGTAATTTTAAAAATTCAAACGATTTAGTAATTTTTTAAAGATTAATTTCAGGTATTTCTTCGAGTTCAAATTTCACACCATTTTCATAATTAGTGCAGAGGGAGCTGATTAAAAATAAGCAACACTAGTGTAGTCATGAATAATTGTTATAAGCTCAAAACAATTAAAATAAGAGAGCATATTATCCTTTAACAATGACATGATTTTTGAGAATCAGTTAAAGTTCATTTTTGTGAACTTTTACTTTTTTTTCAGTCGTAGAGAAGCAAACAAAATTTGTTTAATTTTAAAAGCACTTAAATGCAGCGCTGTTTGAAAATCCGCATATATATTTGAATTCATTATAAGTAGTGATCAAAATTATTTCAGATTAGAATTATTATTAGAAAATCCATATAAATGAACAATTTAAAAAATTATACTTAAAGCTGGTATAAAGAATAACTGCAGTAAAATTTGGCAGCCATTCCTTATTCTTTTGCGGGATATATAGCTTTAAACTTAAAATTAAATTGAAAACTTCTTAAGCATAAAGGATCCAAAATGGTAACCCTGGCTGCTAATGGGTTAAAAAGCTTCTGCTGTCAGGTTAAACCACATCTAAAAAAAAAGACCAAAATAGAAAAAATCTTTTTTTTAGATGTAGCTAGATTAAACCACAGTTAAAAAGGAAAAACAAAGCAAACCAAAATAGGTGTAAACTTTTTTAATCAAAAATTCTAGATCATTGAGGGTAATAAAAAAAACGTCTTATTTTAATCTACGGCATATAACATTCTAAATGTTCATAAGAATTAAGAGATTCAAAAACGTTTACATCCAAATCAGTAGACCACATCTGAAGAAACCAAAATAGATGCAATTTTTTTAATCAAAAATCGCAAACCATTTGCTTGAAATGAAAAGCTTTCTTATTTTAACCTACAACTTACAAAAATACACACAAGAATTTCATACACTATTTTCTTCTCTTTTTTTTTCTTTGCTTGTGAGACGTATATTAAGTAACTTTTGAGACAGAAGCCGGCCAGCAGGATAACATGGAAGGCTGATTAATGCTCTTTCTCACGGACGAACAAACACTGAATTGCCACCAAAACGTAAAAAAGGAAATGTCGAAGATTACGGCATCAAAAAGATCAATTGCTGGTGATAATTCACGAGTTTCTTCTTTCAGATCAAAGACCTCAAAGGAAAGTCGGGAAAATTTTGGTACCAGATTATAACTAATATGAATTAATTAGCTATTTATTACAATAATGACTAGTAAATATACTGCTCAAAAGATGATTAATACAATTCTACTTTCTTTTTTGTTCAAAATTGTTTTTTCAAATAAAAATTCTCTGGTTGTAAAGGAATTATAAATAATTTCTTCTTATTGGTACTTCATAGTACTTCACTAGAATGTGACAGTGTATTGTGAATCACCGGGGGAAAAACAAATTAAAACTGAAAAGTTGTTAATCATTCTAAAATAAATTTTAATTAATATCATTAATATCTCTAATTAATTTAATTAATCATAATAATAATTTTAATTAATTTAATTAATTATATTTAATATTTTTAATTGCTGTAATTAATTATGGTACAATTAGTTTTTAATTAAATATAATTTATTTGTATTTGATTGCCCACTCACTGGAATGCCATGATGTATTTGAAGTCTCTAATTGAAAATTCAGTTACAAATGGAAAGATGTTAGTCATAAGGTAACCTCGACACTAACAATTTAAGAAATGGAAGACCATAATTTAAAAATAGAAGATAAATAATTGTAACTCATTTAAAATTAAACTTTCATTATTCCAACATTTCATTCTATGGAATGAATGAAATATACTTTGTCATGACCTATTAGAGTGCCTATGTTTTAAACCTCAACGCATCGCATTAAAACTGGCAGAGCAACAGCAATGCAATTGTTTTAGTTACAGGCCCACAGGGCGAATAAATAAAAGAAATGGTGATTAAAAAAATTGTCAACCAGTCGCCAATTTTTTCGTTGGAAGTGCAGTGCGAAGTGTGCGCATTTTATTGTTGTTTTATTTTAATAAATTTGGAAATTATTCTGAATGTTTCGTAATGTTCAAAAAATTACTTTACTTTACGCTTGTTTTTCATTTTTTCTTCATTTTAGTAACGAACCTTGAAATGCTTGCCATAATTTTTTGAGTTAATTTTAATTTTTTTTCTCATTAGTAATATTTTACCATAATTAATGAGAAACATTTTAAGGGAAGTGACTAACATTATTAATGTTATCATTTTTTTTAATTGTTTAAAATTTTTAATTTGCGAAAAAAGTGGCCACTATTGTCTCACCATTACTCAGTTACAAAGATTCTTAATTTTGCCTTATAAGTTATGTTTGTGAAATATTAAAAAGACCGACATTTCGTTATGCTATCCTTTGGGTTATTACTTTTTTACTATTTTAACTTTCCCTACCGAGGATATTTGATGATTCATCCACTAGCTGCTTTTACTCTATTAATTCAATGTAACACAAAAAGTATTATCTATAAATATACTTTCCCGAAAGCCTTTTCAAGGATTTCGCACTTGAATGTTATTATATTTTTTCAAGTAATGTGTTGTCTTGGTAACGACACTCAATAACAGTAGTTGCTTTACCACCTGATTTCATTCGATTGCTAACCAAACAGGTGTATGAGTTTCTTCGAAGCACTCAACGTCATTAAAAAGTAACTCACATACGAATCTATTAATCAAAATTTTTTTTGAAATTTTCGCTAACTTGACAATATGACGAATAGTGCTTATGGGAAATAATTTTTCAATGTCATGAATAGTAATTTATTATAACGAATAATGACTTGTCTAATATAATGGATAAGTGAATAATCGTCTTATGCAAAAATGTGTTTTAAACTGATACATAATATTTAACATGAAAGTATTAAATAATGATCTTGTAACCTAAAATAACGTTTAGAAATCAATTAATTATTACTGATGTTATAAATCAGCTGTTTTTATTTTATTTCATTCTTTGTTTAAGTTAGTATTATGAAATAATAATTATTTGAATTCTAGTTTATGCGAATCCTACCTAAGCTGAACTTTAGGAGGATAAGATACAGCTGTTAAGCTTATAAATTAGCTGTTTTCATTTTATTTCACAGTCATTGTTAGTGTTTTAAAATAATTATTTGAGTTCTAGATTATGTAAATCCTACCTAAATTCACATTTAGAAGGATAACATACAGCTATTAAACTTATAACTCAGTTGCTTTAATTTTATTTCATATGTTGCATTAGTATTGTAAAATAATAATTATTTGAATACTAACTTATGCAAATTTAACCTAAGCTCTACTTTTGGAATATAAGATACAGCTTCAAAGCTTATAAATCAGCTGCTTTTATTTAATTTTATTTGTTGCATAAGTTAGTATTATGAAATAATAATTATTTGAATTCTAGTTCATGCGAATCATACCTAAGCTCAACTTTAGGAGGATAAGATACAGCTGTTGAGCTTATAATTAGCTGCTTTCTTTTTATTTCATTTGTTGCTAAAGTTAGTGTTGTAAAATAATAATTTTTTGAAATTCTAGATTATGTAAATCCTACCTAAATTCACATTTAGGAGGATTATGAGGATAAGATACAGCTATTAAACTTATAACCCAGTTGCTTTGATTTTATTTCATATGTTGCATTAGTATTGTAAAATAATAATTATTTGAATTCTAACTTATGCAAATTTAACCTAAGCTCTACTTCAGGAATATAAGATACAGCTGCAAAGCTTATAAATCAGCTGCTTTTATTTTATTTTATTTGTTGCATAAGTTAGTATTATAAAATAATAATTATTTGAATTCTAGCTTATGCGAATCCTACCTAAGCTTAACTTTAGGTGGATAAGATACAGCTGCTAAGCTTATAATTAGCTGTTTTCATTTTATTTCATTCGTTGCCGAAATTAGTATTGTAAAACAATAATTATTTAAATTCTAAATTACGTAAATCTTACCTAAAGTCATATTTAGAAGAATGAGATACAGCTATTAAGCTCTGCTGTTTTCCTTTTATTTCATTCGTTGCTAAGTTTAGTATTATAAAATAATAATTATTTGAATTCTAGCTCATGCGAATCCTACCTAAGCTCAACTTTAGGAGGATAAGATACAGCTGTTAAGCTTATAAATTAGCTGTTTTCATTTTATTTCATTCGCTGCTGAAATTAGTATTGTAAAACAATAATTATTTAAATTCTAGATTATGTAAGTCCTACCTAAATTCATATTTAGAAGGATAAGATACAGCTATTAAGCTCTGCTGTTTTCCTTTTATTTCATTTGTTGCTAAGTTTAGCATTGTAAAATAATAATTATTTGAATTCTAGCTTATACTAATTTAACCTAAGCTCTACTTTAGGAGTATAAGATACAGCTGCAAAGTTTATAAATTAGCTGTTTTCATTTTATTTCATTAGTTCCAAAGTTAGTATTGTAAAATAATAATTATTTGAATTCTAACTTATGCGAATATTAAATAAGCTCAACTTTAGGAGGGTAAGATATAGCTGTCTTTATTTTATATCATTCTTGCTAAAGTTAGTATTATGATATGATAACCATTTGAATTCCGGTTTATGCAAATCCTATCTAAGTTCAACTTCAGGAAGTTAAAGATACAGCTTTTAAGATTATAAATCAGCTGCTTTCATTTTATTTCATTAATTACTAAAATTAGAATAACAAAATAATAATTATTTGAACTCTAGCTAATGCGAGTCCTATCTAAGCTCAACTTTAAGAGGATTTGGTTCAGGATGGTACAGAAAAATGGGAAATTGTGAAGTAATGTAATATTCACGAATAAACACAGGAAAAACATTTTTATTGAGGAAAATGTTAACAGTACTTAATCACATAATCAAAAATCAGCGAAAATCCTTCCTTTATCCTTCAATATTAACTTTTTTTTTTGTTACCGTCATGATTCATTGTTCTTTAAAATACAGAGTTTTATATACCACCTATTAAAACGTAAATTTTACAACAAAAACTATTAAATAACTTTATCGATTAAAATTTTGTTTAAAAATGCAATTGTAAATGAAAAGTCGTTGTAAAGGCTTTGAGAGTGTACTAACACCCCCCCCCCCCNCCCCCCCCAGATTTAAGATCAAGATCCTTCCCAAATATTGTTAAAAACTTCAACAGAAATCTCGTTTTAAACTTAATTTATTACGTTTTATGACCACGTTAATTTGTCGTTTTAAATTCGAACGGAAGTGCGATTACAGAATTTTATGCATTTATATTCAAATCATTTTTTTCAACATTTGCTCTGAAACACATAAAATTAAAATTTTATTTAATATGATTTATAATATGAAACATTATGTGATTATATAGTATAATAATTAATCATAAAATAGCAATTATGAAAGGAATAAAAATAAATTTTAATTGGTTTCATAAAAAAATCATAAATTTATTTTCCCAAGCGTTTGACTTACTTCAAAACATTGAAACCATTATTAATTTCATTTTTCACGTAACATTAAAATTTATTTGATTATATAATATGATAATCATTCATAAAATAATAATAATGAAAAATAAACAATATAAAATAATAATCTGAACTATGAAAAATAACTTTTCCAAAATAGTTAATTCGTTTCCAAACATTAATTTTATTACTTCATATCCCATTAAAATTGATGTTACTATATAATATGATAATCAATAATAAAATAATAAGGATGAAAAGGACAAAGAATATAGAAATAACTTTTTCAAAACATTTAATTAGTTGAAAAACATAAAAACCATGTTTAATTTCCTTTCTTAATGTAATATTAAAGTTGAAGTGACTATATAATATGATAATCAATTATGTAATAACGATGAACAATATAAAAATAACTTCGTTCAAAACATTTAATTTGTTTCCAGACATCAATATTATGATTAATTAATTATCACAATGAATATAAATAATTCCACATAAAAATGTTTTATTCGCGATATTTAACTTTGCTCATTTACACACAAAAGTAATTTATTCTTCCTTCTCTTTGAATTCGATGGTTACTAGTGATAGCAAATGTGATGTGAATACATAATATGATAATTAAATATACATAAATGAACAATTATGATAAAAAGTAATAAGTATTATGAAGTGAAGAATTACGTTTTTTTTATCAAAACATTTAATTTTGTTTCGAAACTTTAAATAATCATGAATTTTATTTTTGCTTATGATATGAAAAATAATGCAATTTTATAATATGCTAATCAATCATAAAATAATAATTATGATAAAAATATTTTTTTTCTTCAAAAAATTAAATGTTTGGAGAAAAGTTTCAAAACATTTAATTTATTTCGAAACATTAAAATCATCATGAATTTTACTATCGTGTGTGATATGAAACATGATGTGATTTCATAATATGTTAATCCAATCATAAAATAATAATTATGAGGAAAAAAAACAAATTATTGTTATAATTTTGTTCCAAGTATTAAATGTTTAGAAAAAAATTCAAAACAAAATTTGTTTAAAAATGTTAAAATCATGATTAATTTTATTACTCTTGATATAGCATGTGATGTGACCATATGTAATACATCAATTCATAAAATAACAAGTATTGAATTAAAATAAAAAAAATGCTTATTAAAAGTTTAATAAAAATAAAATGGTAAGTTCACGTCATTGTTCTCAGTACATATATACATCCCGTCATTTCGAAGAAAAGTTTACCTATATACTGCGCCATTCGCTTTTGTCTGAAGGTTATCAAAATACTTTTATTTATTTTACTGCAAATATTTTTCAGTGATTGAAACAATAAATGCTCACCGTTCCAAACTGGACTCAACAGTTCAAACGATTCAAACCTTGAAAGTGACGTCATACTTGCAGGTAGAAATGATGAACAAATGATTACGTCATTATTTCTCAAACGATAAAAATACCTGACGAGATAAAAAGCAGTTCAATTTCCGGCAAAAGTTGGATGCTACGTTCTGCCTTGAATAAATTATTCGAATTCTCCGATAAAAGCTAGATTTATATGAATAGGTTATCATTTATTCACAGATTATAAATCTAGACGCCAAGGTCTGGAGCATTTTTCGTAAACTTTAATAGGTGACTGGACTTCGCAAACCAGCCGACCCAATTCCCACAATTCCATAGCTAAATTTGATGCATTTGAATCTGATTTAGTGTCTGAAAAATATATATTTAGAATTTAGATTTTTTTTTAAAAATTTAACTAGAAGAAAAAAAAATTGTTTATTGTTCCTGTGAACAATTCAATTTTCACAAAGATCTTTGACAATTTCACATTTTTTTTTCGAAAAAGAATTGTATATTTAGGACACATATTTCTCATCGTGTTCTATTTTAGAAAATTTTTCTGTGTTACTTTTATCCTAATAAAATTTCAATTCTCCTTCCCATGAGAATAGATATTCATATATATTTTTATTTAGATACATTTTTATTTATATATTTATATATATTTACATATATATATTTACATATATATATTTATATATATCATTTCGAATAGTCTTGAATGAAAAAAAATCGTAAGGTTTTTTATTTTTCGCATTAACACATTATTCTGTATGAATTCAAAAAGGGACTGGCAGTGATTTACTGAAAACAAGCAAAAGTTTCTTGTTTTAGCTTTCACTGTACTGTAAACTAATCAAACAGTTAAATTGTGTATCGAAATATGTATTCTTTAAATTACAATTAATGTTTTTCATTTAATAAAAATATTTCACATATTAATAAAAATATAAACAATCAAACATTTAGATTTTATCTAAAATAAATTCTCGAAAAAATTGGAAATTAATATTTTAGAACATTTATAAAAATAGATGTTTGAAAAATTAAAGTTAAACCATTATTGTGAATTTTTTAAATTTTTTTTTAAGTTTACGAAATATGAAATATGAATCCTAGGTCCTGTAATTCCTGTGACCAAACTTGAAGACTAGCTCTAGAATATACGTATTAAAATTAAGTGAGCAGACACCCATAAACAAGTTTGGGTTGTTTAAAATTTGGCTATTATCCAATGAGGGTGTTAAAAACTTTAAGACTTTAAGTCTGATAAAAATCAACCCTTTAAACTTATTGAGTTTATAAAGAAAAAAGTCTTTATTTTATCTAATTAAAGTAAATAAGCAATGAACAAAAAAATATGTCATAATTTACCATGTTTTTCAAGAGGTTTGAAGCAACGGTATAAAAAAACGTTAACACTTTAAAAGAAATTAAATCATTAAATTTTCTTTTAAAATAAGTTTGCAAAACATTTATATAAATATTCAGACAACTATGAAGGGAAAAAAAATACAGACAGTTTTTAAATATCGGAATATATAAAAAGAAACTATAATAATTTTTTTTAGTCTGTTATTGTAAGTATGTATAAAAATTTTACATTTCAGAACTTAAAATTTTTATTTCTATGAGTCTAATAAGAAATTTTTAAGACTTATAAGCGAAACAATATTACTTACTAATAATATATACTTAAACGCAGAATTAAGTATACATAAATGTATACTTAAACGGAAGTGAGACACATAAGACAATTATCTGTAAAACTATGTAAATTAACACTTACTACAGATAATAAGTTTACATTTAATAATTTTAGAAATCTTTAATATTTGATATTTTAACACAATGATTCAGTTTAAAAAAATATTACTTACGTTTAAAAAAAATCTGATTTCCTTAAAAAGAAATCA
The DNA here is from genome assembly GCF_043381705.1 of Parasteatoda tepidariorum. Classification (NCBI taxonomy): domain Eukaryota; kingdom Metazoa; phylum Arthropoda; class Arachnida; order Araneae; family Theridiidae; genus Parasteatoda; species Parasteatoda tepidariorum. The sequence goes on along the minus strand of NC_092212.1, from coordinate 79,901,848 downwards.
TGTTCCCTTTTTACATATTGTAACTCAAGCCTTTAATTATATTTAATATTTTTACTCAATTTCAATTATTCAATTTTAATAAAAATCCGATTTAAATACAAAAAAAACTACAAATCAGATTTTAATTTTTAAAAAAATTATTTCTTTTTTACACCCTATTTCTCTTACAAATGATGTTTTCACTCAATAATTCAAAAGAACATTTATTTAAAAATAAATAAATTTAACTAAAAGTTTATTTAATTAAAAAGAACAGTTTATTTATATAAAAAAAGAAAAATGTCTTTCACACTCTGAATTCCACCTCTTCTATTGTATTTGTTACTTTTACCTAGTAATTCTGCTTAAAAAGAAAATCGGACTTAAATATTAATACTTCTTCTTCTTGGACACTACAGTCGGTTACCGGCTAAGGCCGTCTCAGTCAGTTTACCCCATCTAGATCTATTCGATGCCATATTTCATATAACATATCTGTTAACTCCCAAGTCCTTTAACCACTTCTCAACTCTATCCAACCATCTTATTCTAGGTCTTCCTCTTTTTCTTTTTCCCTCTGGTGTTTGGAAGGTTATTTGCTTAACAACATCTTCATCGCTATATCGGAAAATATGTCCTAGCTACCTTATTTGAGAAACCTTGAACATTTTTAGTATGTTAGGTTCTTTGTATTTTACTATTACTAATAATAATAAAATTAAATAAAACAGAAAACCCTATTCTTTTCTCTTTTTTTACGTCTTGGTTTCTACCCATTCCTCTGTAAATATCATCTTTGCTCAATTAGATTTTAAAAAAAATCTGATTAAAATAAAATTTTAAAAATTTGATTTTAATAAAAAAAAAAAAAAAATAATGTTTTTTCTTGCATCTTAGAAACGATCCCTTCTCTTGCATTTGATATTTTTCTCCATAATTCGATTTAGAAAAAAATTTGATCTAAATGAGAAGAATATCTTATTCTAATAGTAAAATGTCATGAATATATATTTTTTGTTATCCCCCCCCCGCTCCTACTCGATCCCTCCATGGAGCGCAAAGTATTCTTGGGTTTCGATTTGTTTTTCCCCCACCTTCCTTTTTCTAGTGTACCCTCCTGTTTCAGTTTCCGATTTCTAGAATTTATTTATATTTAGCTAGTTTCTCATTTACTTTTAAGAAAAATATAATAAGGTACAATCTGTATTTCAATTTCAAAAATTTAAAGTATGTAATGCATATAATCTATTTTGTTTAATATTTAAGGACCAACATAAAAATGTGACTTCTTACTTTTAACAACAACAATTTATCAGAACACACATTAAAAGTATTTAGTGGAGTGTGATTATCTCATTCCTGACAATGTTGAGTAAAAGGCGATCGGCTTAAAAAAATACAGCATTAAAATTGTGACTTTTCTGGATTTCTTTATTTTATTTCATTGGAGAACTAATTCTTTAACTTTCAACAACCACAGAAATGGCACAGTGAGTTATTTTAAGCAAAAAGCAACATTAATATAACATTTAAGAGTTACGTATCCAAAATTAGCAATTTTACCATTTCAACAAAAAAGCATTTCCCATATTTATAAATCATTAGTATTTTAATCCCTATTTTTTTATTATCTAATTGAGGTATTTTAACAACAAACAACGTATAAGTAATCTGAGCCTACAAAACTGTTTATTATTTCCAATAAATCCCTCGTCCTCTCCCCTCTTTTTTTCTACTCTTTTTTTTAAAAAGAAATACACAAACTATAGTAAACTCTCTCATGAAATTTGCCAATAACTTTTTTCACGACCAAACCTTAGAGTAAAAATATACGAAAGCAGCTTAACAAACAACAGCTTTTCGAATATTACATTGACATACATATTTTGCCTACTTTTATTGGGAAATTAAAATGCAGAGGTATATTGAACTTAATGATTGGTAGTGTAGATATAACTGACTTGCTAAACTTATAGTTATTCGATGAGCCGATTATTTAATCGATATATGCTTAATTTAATATTTATCAAACTAGCAATTTAAATAGTTTAGATAAATAATCTGAAGGAAAAAAAAACGAAAAAAATTAGATAAAGTAAGAAAATAAATTGCCTTATTTTTTTACTTTTGCCAACACTTTTGTTATTTATTATTTATTTTTTTATTTTATTATTACTTTTTTATAATAAGAATCCTGTTGAATTTAACAAAGTATTTAAATTATAACCTTAGTTTTATTCACAGAAGTATGACTTAGTTTAGACAGAGTTTAGAAGTAAATATACATTATTCCAATTATGTATAATTCCTATCATGTTTTAGTTTTTAATAGGACATAACGACTATCGACACCATAGACTTTGAAAATAACCTTTTTGGAAATTGATAAGATTTAAAACTGATAAACAAGGTGAGAGAATGTTTTTTTGGTGCTTCATATCATTTAGTAGTAAATTAATAAATAATATACTCTTTTAAAAAAAAAGATAATCTTGCCAGATAATCATCTATTTTTTTTTTTTTTTCGTTTTGACAATTTTAAGAGATTATTAACATAAATGTGTATCCATACTGTTATATGTGAGTAAACATTCATTACAAATTATCTAGTAAAGGATAATCTTTCCATATTATGAACGATAATTCATAGCAAGTTTATCAATATGTGATGATAATTTTATCATATAATCCTTTATCCTTCATTCATGAATTTGTACTATGTATGACGGCGGTTCATATCATTTGATGATAAAAATGAATTAGTAATTTACATCAATGAGGAAAAGATAACAAGAATCTTACCAGATAATCATCTATTCTTCTTTCATATTGATATCCCCGTTGCACTTTGGTGGCATTTAATGCATGAGTTATATGAAGTGCACTAGCATCGAATCGTCCGGCCATACTATGTTGATTTCTGATATCCGGCTCATGTGTTCGCGGTGAAGATAAAGCACTCTTAATGCCCAAGGCATCCGCATCAAATGTACCTTTCCCAAAACCACGAATTTGGTCGTTGACAAGATGGTTTGTTTTTGGTACACTTAAGGCAGCTTTAATACCAACAGACGAACCATCCAGATGTCCTGGGCCAGTTTTTGGCATGTGGCTCTGACAATACACTTCCTTGTCATCTTGGTCCTGCTGATTGTTGTAGTAGGTCCTCAACGTAAGTTTAGTGCCACAGACGAGGCATTTGAAGCATCCTTGATGGAAGAAGGTGAAGTCCTTCAGCGGACCAACTTTGTCCACTTGGTACACGGTTTGTCCACAGCGTAGGCAGCTGTTTTCGTATCTATTCATGCTGCTAGAGTTAGAGAAGGAAACTTCACTTAAAACCACCATTCATACTTTTAAAAAACCAATTGAATTTCTTATAGATACCTGTTGCTTTGTGTGGAATGGCAACACTTATTCGATTCCGATCAAAAATACTTTAAATTCTGCAAACGATTATTATCCTTTAATTAATCTCTATCACGCAGACGATATTTTTGGAATTATTTTCAGTCACGCAAATGATTTTCTCACTTCAGAATATACTAAATCTTCAGACTTTATAACAGCATCTCTCATCGAATGATTTCGCAATTTTTTTTCACGAATAAATAATCATTTTATCAAAAACTAGTGCTGGTGGAAACACCGCAAGTTTACTTAAATGTGCAGGTAGAACGGAAGAAAAAAGCATCCATTATGGCCGACAGCCTCTCTGACGAATGTGGGATGATCGTTGAAGCGTATCTCGCTTTGCATGGAACTTTGAAACTAGTTGGCCGAGCCCAAGGCCTTTTTTCACATCCCACTTAGGTTGAGGTGGGTGGGCAGAGCGCCATCTGGTCACAGGTAAGCAGGTAGGTGGCTGGCGATTTCTGTTTTCTTCACAGGTAAGCAGAAAAGATCCGTAGAATGTTTCCCAATTAGGTTAAACGTGGATGAAAAAGAGAAGGGAATTCTTACGTCACCGTCTATGCAATTGAGGAAATAATAGGGATGAACTGAAGGCGAGAAATAATAAATATTTTTTTGTTCTTCAATATCTGATCAATTATTTGTTACCCTTTGTTTCTAGAACTGTTAACTTTTAATTTTAATAGTTTTTTTTGAAATTGTAAATTAAATCAATTGTCTTTGAGGTTTTTGTTCTGAATGAATGAACTTCTTTCATATTATAATTCGTATAAATCTCATCTTATATTAAACTTCTTCAGTCTTGTTAATTTTTTCACCCGACATCATTATTATTATTGAAAACTTCCCGGATCACTATTTTAAATCTTTTTAAAATTATTAGAATCATTTAATCAAAAATATATATGTTCTTTTTACTTTTTTTTTTGTTTCCTAACAATTGGGATTTTTTTTTAACATAAAATATTTTAACTATCGAATATCATAGTTTAAAGGTCATTCCAACACTATTAACATTTCCTTATCAGAAAATAAATTACATTTCCAAGAAAAAAGTGTAATTGTCTCATTCTTTTGTAATCCTAAATTGCATAAAATTTTTAAAAAGAATTAAGTACGTAGAATTAAAATCTAAACAATATTAAAACAGTTATTATTCACTTTTTAACTAAATGTATTTTTATTAAGAACTTTAACACGCAAGACAAACACATTAATTAAATTTTCTTTCCTATGCCGCAATATTATTTTAAATTTTGAGGTTATCAATGTTTCAAGTTTCTTTAAAATTTTCTGAAGAGTTCAATATGAAACATATGTATTTCTACGTTTTAAGAAACTAGGATTTTTAATAAACAAAAATTAGTTCGAATATTAAATCCATTCTATAGTTAACTAAAATGCATTCTGTTGTCAGAAGGATTAATTAAATTTTTGTTGACAAGAAGTAAATTGTCTCATTATTTTAGACTCACAAAGCGTTTAAATATATAAATAAAAATTTGAATAATTAGAATTCAAGCGATATTTTTCATTTAATGCAAAATGAAATTCTTTAAAAATTTAATGCACAGCATGTTTTGTTATTTTTTTTCCAGCGACATTTTTTGTGAGCAAAAAGTAAATTGTCTTAATGTCTCCAAACTTACTTATCGCTTTAAACTCATAAGTTAAATTTTGAAAAATTAAAATTTAGACAATATAAAAAAGTTATTGTTCTTTTAATAAATTCCCTTTACAAATTTTCAATACAACATATTTTGTTTATTTTTTTAAATTTTTCTTGTAAAAATTATGACCACTTCCCTACAAGCTATATAGCTAAAATCTCATCTGCAGCCTAATAACAACACAAGTTTTAATCGTTTCCTGGCCACAGCAAGTAGAATTTATCTTCAACATTATAGACAAGATGAACTTATCGTCAATAAAAATTACGACTACTTTCAAACAAACTAGAGAGCTAAGATTTCATCTGCAGCTGCATATCTATTGTTTACACAAGTCTCAATCGTTTCCTTACCGTTGCAAGTAGAATGGATGATTACATTATCGCCTATGAGAAATTATCAATCAAAATTACGAAGATTTTCCAACAAATCTAATTAAATCTCATGTGGATCTATGTGCAGGGAGACAATATAAGTTTTAATTGTTTTCTAAGCACTGCAAGTAGGATTTATTATCAACATTATCGACAATATGAATTTATCGTCAATTAATTACGACCACTTTCCAACAGACTAGAGAGCCTAAGATTTCATATACAGCTGCATATCTAAGCTTCAACAGTTTAATGACTATTGCAAGAAGAATAAATGTTTACATTACCGCCTATGAGAACTTATCAAAATTATGACGGCTTTCCAACAAACTAGAGAGTTAAAATATCATATGAAACTCTGCGCATTATGACATGGAAGTTTCAATCGCTCTCTGACCACTGATTATGGAATTTATAATCAACATTATCGTCAGTAAGACTTTATCTCCAAATAAAATTACGACAACTTCTCTCAAACTAGAAAGTTAAAATCACATTTGCAGCTCCATGGTTAAGGACAACACAAGATTTAATCATTTTCTGACCATTGCAAAACTTTATCGTCACATCGCCGACGATAATTTATCGTTAATCAGTATTATCATTACTTTAAAACAAATTAGAGAGTAAAAAATTCATCTATGTATGGTGACAATATAAGTTTTTTAAAGTATAAATTACCGGTAATGAGAATTTATCATCAATCAAAATTAGGACAACTTTTCAACAAACTGGAGAGCTAAAATCTACAGCTTCAAGCCTAATAACAATACGAATTTGGAATGCCAGTCATTTTCTGATTACTGCAAGCAGAATTTGTAAAATATTATCGCCAATGGGAACTTATCATGAATCTAAATTTTGACTACTTTTAGACAAGCAGGAATGTTCAAATTTTAATTTAGAGCTTTGTGCTGGATAGCAATAAGAGTTTAAATCATTTTTCAAAATTTAACGGCGAATAATGTAATATTTAACGCCAAATAGAATATATTTTTAATAACTAGAGTATTTCAAATTCAATTGAGGTTCCGTGACAAATGATTGATTATAGAAGTTGTAAATGTTTTTGAATAATTCAAGCAAACTTTATCGCCAATTTAAATTTCGTCCACTATCGAACCTAAACAAGTGTTCATGAAATTAGAAGAAAATAATGAAATAAAATAAAAATTTAAAAAACTAGATTTTTTAAGTAAACTAGAAAGGGGAAAATCATTTTACTTTTGTCATATTTTGAACGAAAAACGGAGGGCACATCATTCTAGTCATAAACTTCTACCTATACCGAATATTCCCCTCATGTCTTTCGAAAGTGAAGGGCCATGTATTTTACTTATAAAGACTGAAAAAAATAAAACATTTTCCCCATTTAAATTTACACAAGAAAAAAAAAACTTTTTTTAAATTTCTCTTTCCTCTTAATATTTTTAATGGGTACTTTATTCTTTGTTTAATTTTCATTATTTAATATTTATTCATAAAACTATGTATTTATTTTAAAAACTATAGTCAAAAACTAGATGTTTTATAAAAACTAATAGCTAAAGTGTGTTATATTAATGCATGCAAACTTTGATTCTTAACAAAAGGTCAAAACAAAAGAAATTTAATTAATTTTCAACTATTGCGTGTTCGGTATAGTGTGTTTCCCATCTTCGAGAAATAATTGTTGTCAGAAATATGTTCTATTAGTTCATTAAAAAAAATTTTCTTCACAAATTGAAGAGTATAATCATAATTAAATTATTCTTTTATGATAAATTGACTTGTCTACCGCTCCATACATCACACCTCTTCATTTATTTAGGCAAATCAATGTATGGCATTTAGCCAAAATTATTCGCATTTCAGGTTTCAAATTTTTTTGTCAAACAGTTCATGAATTAAATTTGCATTTCCTTCTGAATTTTAAATTTTTAAAGCTTATTTGAGATTTCTGTCTGTGAAAAAGAAGCAAAACGTCATTCAGATCTTTTAGTGGAGATCCTTTTGAAATTATTTGGAATGTTTTAAATTTGTGCAATTTGGAAAACGTTTATGATATATATAAGATAAATTTATTACTTTTTACGCTTTCTTAACATTGGCATCAGCATTAGTAAAAACTACATCGCATATTGCTTTATAATAATAAATATTTCGGTAGCAGCATCTCCAAAAACAATCCCTATATTATTGTGATGCCACAATAGTCATTACATATTTTCTAGTTTTAAAAATTTCTCTAATGTCTTAAACTTATTTTTTTTTTACCTTTCTTAACCAATGTTTAACCCTTTCCTTACGGTAAACCACGTTGCACCATCGCATGTGGTCCACATGTTGTACCAGCCGTAAGCAAAGGGTTAATTAAATTAAACCAATTATTTTATTTATTAGGAAAACAAAAATCTTTTTATTCTTAATTTCTTGCCACAAATATGTTTCAGTTACATGGTTATAAAACCCCGCTATAGTGAACCTTCAACGGACCGAAATTTCGGTTCACTATATCCGGGAGTTCACTATATCCGTTGCGCAGGGAATTTCACTAAGGGTTCCCAAACTCCTCCCTTTTATTGCATTATATTCATATAAATGACTGAAAAATATTATGTAATAGCAAAAAATGTGTTATTTTTCATCACTCTTCGTCTTGCGTACAAATAAAAATTAGTAATCTGTAGCTGATAAGCAATCCTCAACATTATATATGGAAACACTTCCCGACTCTCAGATAATTTTTCCTGAATTTCTGTTATTCCGCTTTTTAAACCTGTCTAACCTGCCATTCGAGCACATAAAAGTATATAGATGGTTTTAAAAATCAGTACAGTCGAACTCGTTTATAACGAGCACAAAGGGACCGTAACATGTACTCGTTAAATCCGAGTGCTCGTAATAAACGGGGTCCTTAAGGCAGGCGTGCAACCAGAAGAGGGGTGGGGGGTTGGGAGGTCGAATTATTGAGTTTACATAAAATTTAATTAATACTTACTTACTTTAATTAATTTAATTAAATACTTTTCTTAATTTAATGATAACTATCCCCCTCAACCAGTAAAAAATTTCAAGTTGCGCTACAGTCTTAAAGGAAAGAAGCAATAAACGGAAAGAAAAATAAAGGAAAAGATTCTTACCAAAACATTTTTTTTTCATTAATCTACATATTTAAAATAGTAGTTTGTTAGCTTACTTTGAAGTTTCAGTTCGCGGTTTTTTCGTATTTCGCGCGCATTTCTTATCATTTTGAAAAAAAGATTGCAAGACAGAAAAATATTGCTCGCTAAAACCGGGTCTTGCTCGTTAAAAGCGACTTCTGTTCCATAGACTTAACATTGATCCAACCAAATATTCTCGTTTCCCTCGGTAAATCCGAGTTCTCGTTAAATCCGAGCTCGTTATAAACGAGTTCGACTGTATATGTATTTATTTTGAAGTACAAATTTCAAAATTATTACAAAGAAAATGGGGGGGGGAGAATCAGTCGAAGACAGAAAAAAGTTCATTATATCCAACTTCCTCACTTTTTTGGTTCACTATATCCACTAAAAATAACATTATACGAGTATAGCAAGGCACGGGACCGAGCATTTCGTTCACTATATCCGGGAGTTCACTATAAGCCGTGTTCACTATAGGGTTTGACTGTACTAATTCTCACAGTCTTGTTGGCGATTCTTGATCGCCAAAGTATTATCAAAACTAATATTGATTATGGGGGGTTGGCTTTATTTTTGGCTGTGTTATCTTTCGAAAAATCACCAACTTTGGATCTCTTCCATGGTCCTAACTGTCCGTTGGGAACAATTCCATCACTTTTTAATTTGACTTTTGATTAGGCAGGTCATGGGGGATTTATCTCCCTTGGCCTGTCCTGATTAATATTATTATGCAAAATTTATTAGACTTAGTAAGTCTTATGGATGGAATTATAATTTGTATCTCGAGCTCCACAAATACTACTAAATAAAAGTTTTATTATGATTACGATCCAGTTTTAATCTTCAACTGTCATATTTCCTTATCCTATTTTTCATCACAATCTTCAATTAGTCAATTAAACCATGCAACTTCCAACCGCACCTAATTTTCCGCCAATATAATCATAAGTTGAGGATGTTTACTGCAAACTTTTTTAATATTTCTTGTTCTCATTTTGTGGCTACCATCTCCAAAACAATTTCAGTTTCATAAGTTGAGGATGTTTACTGTAAAACTTTTTTGATATCACTTGCTCTTATTTTGAGGCATTGTAAATAAATGGAGTAAAAAACAAAAGTAAATTATTTTTAGAAACGCTTAAATTACAGGGATTTTAAATTTATAATCACAATTCATTGTGACATCATTTATAATCACAATTCACAAACTCAAATTCACAATTTTTTTTCAAAATATTTTTTTTTGTGCACCCTAATTCATTTGTAAATTGAATGTAATTTCCATATGGAAACCGAAGCACGAAAGCTAATGAAACAACAAAATGAAATAAGAGACGTTTGGCAAAAATATGCGCGGCAACAATTTTAAAAATAACTTAGCCACAAACTATACTAAATTCATACCTTTGTAATAAGGCAAAATAAGACTCTCTCACCAAAAACAGAATATATAGTTATATATTAATTCATCATTAATATATAACTATATATTCTGTTACATTAATTCATTTATCATTGGATAGAATTCCAGCAGTATTTCGAGACTCCTTCGCCATAGGAAAATGAAATAGCCTTATACATAAGGCTTATACTTATTGTTAACTATTCCTACCTTCTTGCTGTAAGGAATTTTCTGAACTTCAATGGGACAAATAACTTAAATATTTTAAAAGTTATCAAACTTTTTTAAAAATCAACAATTTGGTGCTGTTTTTCTAGCCAGAAAAAATCATCAAAATCAATGAACAGTTCTTAATTCTTAAAAATTTTATGAGTCTCAGATATAGCTGAATTGGAAAAACTTAAAAATTTGTTCATAAACGTCTTTTTTCATAAAATTTTTAGTTTCCTTTATGTTAAAGCTTAGGTTTAGTTTCAGAATTATGGGGAAATTCCGAATTATTTATTACCCCAATGGGTGTCAAGCGCTCTATCTCCTGAGCCACACCGGTTCGCTGATGGACTATTTTATTTTATATCCGTCGTTGAAAAACCGATCCAATTTTGGGTTTAGGACTACTGATGTTCAACTACGTAGCTTTGTAATTTTGAACCCAATCCAGAAGACAAGGAAACTCCTGTATCGAGTATTGGGAGAAATTTGCCTTCGTGGAGGACTTTTTGACGGATCTAACCCGCATTTGCGTTACATGAAGAGGAAGACCACGAGAACCTCCCACGATTAGGCTGACTTTAAAGGGACTCTAACCCATGATCCGTCTACCACTGAGGATATCCCACGCCAGCACTGTGGTCGTTGCAAGCCGGATGGATGCGGGTACGTATCAACCAGCCATCGCCGAGATTCGAACCCGGTTCTACTCATTGGAAGGCGAACACTCTACCCCCTAAGCCATCGCGGCTCGCTGAGGACTATTTGTGGCAATCTAGTCAGGAATGTCGGTGGCACAATGCGATCATACCATTGATGAAATAAAATGGGGGCTCTGAGTTCGATCCTAGCAGCCGACTAACTAAACGACGTATATAAGCAGCGAAGTGCGCGATAAATTAGTCGCGGTAGAAAGTCCTCTCGTTGATTAAGGGGGGGGGGAGTTTTAAGAGAGGGATACCAGCTCAGGCACTTCCCCGTCGCTTGACCGTGGTCAAAATTACGTGGCATTCCTATCAAGGCCGCAAGCAAAAGATTAAGATGTTTCAGCAAAAGTTTTTAAGTTGTTTTAATTATTATATTCTGCAGGGAAAAAAATTGTCGGAAGTCTCCTATAATTTATGCTGATTTACTTTCAGAACTATGAAGAATATCTCATTTCGCGTTTGTCCTATCCGACATTATTATTCTTGGATTAAATGTGAGTACAAGATAAATAGACATTGTACGTGAATAGTTGAAATTGAAGATAAAACATGAGAATGAAACACGAGAAATAATCAAAAAAATGTAAGTCATTTATTGTAAGAATAGATTTCCAAATACAAACATTCAAGAAAACATATTTTCAATTATGGTATAAATAATAATGCAAAATAGTAAATTATTCTTCTACATTTGTATCATCAGCATTGATGCATTCGTAGTAATCATTTTTT
>NC_092212.1:79870609-79889354 GCF_043381705.1 Parasteatoda tepidariorum | reverse complement strand
TTTTTTTTTTTTTTTTGTTTTTTTTTTTTTTTTTTTTTTTTTTTTTTTTTTTTTTTTTTTGGAAACCCTATGTTGACACACCACTTAATCATTACGAAGACCACGCAATGATAGCAATTTTCATTTCAACCTCAAACTACTTAAAACTAAATCGAAGTATACGATTTTTGCAGGCATTCAATTTCCTCCGTACCCAACTCATAAAAGTATCGTCTCGAATCGTGTTGTTATTACTCGTGGAGATGTGCACAGGCGAATCATCATCCACGGTTATTGATTTCGGACTGCTAGTAGTTTGGGTACAGTTAGAAATCGTGATCTTTTTAGGAACAGGTGTTTTTCTCTCTGCAAATTCGTCGATTTTCAATTGCATCTTCATTTTCCGAACCTTCCGTTCCAATGCTACATTTTTATGTTCCCACTCTTCGACTTTCTCTTTTAACTCCTCTATTTTTCTCGCCGATACCTTTATTACCATACCACGATACCACTCCTCGCATTCAGTGTTAGCTCTCTTAGCATTAAGTGGCTCAACACTCTCATCAGCTTCGCGTTTCACACCCTGATTTATGTTCACGCTTATCATTCGTGGCTTTTCTGTGTTAGGGTTACCAAAATTTATCCACTTTGGATGTGGCCCTGCTCCGATTCGGCTACCACTCTTAAAAAAGCAGTGGTCAGCTGCCTTTGTGGCGTTCCACCTCTCTCTCCGATCGGGCATCAGAAAAGTGTGGATAAAATTCAAAGCAAGTTTCACTTGCCCGTCTGAAATGCCCGTTTCAGAGAACATTCCACGAATGGAACTCTTGAAAAATTCTCCCTAAATAAGAAAAAAACAGCAATTAATTTTTAATCATGAATAACCTTTTAGAAGTTAAAAAAACATTTGTAAATTGCCTTCATGTTATTAAAAAATTTTGATCCTGCCTACAAATATTTGGATATCTTTCTTTAACACATGGCTTGCCCGTCTAACCAAACTGTAAATAACTACAAACTAAATTTGCAAATATTAGACAGATTTTGCTAGTTTTTGAAAAGGTTTAGCATGACATATCTATAAAAAGTGGTGAAATATATAGGCCTACAAATTGTTTAGAATTAGTGGTGGATAAAAATCTACTAAATGGAATTTATTAAACCAAGAATCACAATGAATAAACTACCACTTGAAAATATTCATTCGCTGTCCGAAGCAAGTTGGCATCTCTGTGTATATAAATAAAATTATTTTTGTGTGTTCTAAAGTGCATTAATTTCTTCAAACCATTTTAGTAACAATAATAAAATAATTAAAAATTTACTCGAATTATGTGTTTCTAATAATCTTGGCTTCACCGGTGATCCCCGTGGCGCTACGAACAAAATCAGTGCCGGTCACCGGTGACCCCCATGGCATTCAACGTGTTAAACAATGACAAGACTTAAGAGAAACTTCAAAAATTGTTTTACGAAGATTTGAAAAAGAGTCTGCACTGTACAAAATTCCAGATCTAATTACGATAAAAAAATTACTTGCTCTCAGGGTGTAGGTTTCTTTTATCATAAAATTTATTTCTACCGGTACAAAATATTTAATATACCGTAATTTTACAGTAATAATTACCTTAAAATCACTGAATACCTTTAATTAAATAACTATTGCTGCAAAAATTACAGTATAGATGGATTTTGGAAAAAATGGATTTTATAGTAAACTGTATGATGCACACAAAGTGCCGGTTCTTCATACCGGAATTTTGGATGGTGTAGGCATTTGATAATTATTCGTAGCATTTTAAAGTTCTATATTTTTTTCTGACGATTTGGAAAGTATAACGGTACTGCATAAGTGATTACTAAGTAATGCAAATACAGATTATTTTTTAAAAATGTTACTTACCACGTTTTAGTAAGTAAAATAGATGTTTTAAACTAAACAAAAAAAAAAAACATTTGGCTTGACATTGTTCCACACTGAATCCTACCTTTGTATTATTGTATTCATTTTCTCCAAGGAAAGAAATAGCACATTTATATTCAGAATTGATTTTGATCCTTTTTTCTTTTTTGTGTGTGTAAACAGTTATTTTATACAAAAAAGCTTAAAAAATTATTCTTGTCTAAAAAAATATAGTTATTATAACTTTTAAAGTTTGATTTCTATTATAAAAAGCTTGTATAATTATATTTCGATCAAAATACAATAAATATGCTTTGAGTCTGTTGAGGTTTTCAATTTAGCTGTGTACTGTAGAAAAAAAGGTTTTAGTAAACTGAATATAGTGTTGCTTGGATTACCAGAAGTAATCATTCAACCTAATTAATTTAGTGCTTTATTAACACGTCGAATACCATGGGGGTCACCGGTGACCGGTGAAGCCAAAATTATTAAAAACACATAATTCGAGTTAATTTTTAATTTTTTAATATTATTTTCGTTACTAAAATGATTTGAAGAAATTAATGCAATACAGAACACACAAAAAATAATTTTATTTATGTACACAGTGATGCCAACTTGCTCCGGACAGCGAATAAATATTTTCAAGTGGTAGTTTATTAATTGTGATTCTTGGTTCAATAAATTCAATTTAGTAAATTTTCATCCATCACTATTTCAAAGCAATTTGTAGGCTTATATATTTCACCACTTTTTTCAGATATGTCATGCTAAACCTTTTGATAAAACTAAAATCTGTCTAATGTTTGCAAATTTAAATTTGTAGTTATTAACCGTTTGGCCAGACGGGCAAGCCATGTAAAATTAACCTGGCATTCAATGTGTTAAAATGATTGAATAAAAATCTTAATAAATATGAACCTACCTGAAGGATGTTAAACAGGGCTGGATAAACATCCATTTCCCAATTTCCCGCGTTGGCTGATGTTCCAAGAAGAGCTTGGTTGGTAAATAGCTCCAGAACCATCATGCCATACGCCCACATATCATATGCTCTACCCTCAATCTCTGCTTCACTACCAAAGGATAGGCAAGATTCGGGAGGTCTATATAAGGCTGGCAATCCAAGTTCAAACCTGTAAAATAAAACAAAAGTACTCTTTAAATTCCTACTCTGAGACAAAAGTATCCCGAGTCAATAATGATATTGAAGATTGCTTCACAATTAAAGGATTTTACTCAGCTTTAAGGTGACAGACGTACCAAAGCTGTTTCAAGGAGCAATGGCGATTGTGTATTAAAAATTAAAGGTATCCATCAGCTTGCTAGTGCAGTTAGTAATTTTAGGTCCATTTTACTAGTAATATTATGTAGGTAAAAGATAAGTTAAATTTAATATTAAAAAAATAACTTAAGTCTATTTCAACTCAAAGCAATTTAACAATTTCATTCTTAACGCAATACGATCTTGATCTTATATATTAGAGGCTTGCTTCGATACAAAGTTGAAGGAGACTTTCTCGAAAAACTCAAAATTTTGTTCTCGGTTTAAATGTGTCGAATAGATTATAAGATAATAATGTCAGTTATACTTAAAAAAAAAACTCAAATTTAAAAAAAAACACAATTCAAATAAAAAAACGGAGTATAATAGTAATTTTTATCTTAAAATACTTCAAGCTACACAGTTTGACAAATATTAAACATATCTTTAATTGCTCACCTTGGTATTGCCTTCGTTGTTGATGCAAGAAACGAAAAGTCGCAGATAACAGCTTTGTTATCGTGCGATATCAAGACGTTATCTGCTTTCACATCTAAGTGACAAACCTCATTTGAGTGCAGATATGCCAAACCACAGAGAATGCCATGAAGCCATGATTTTATGCAGTCTAGGGCACTTGGCTGACTCAAGAATGTCCTGTCCTGGACTGCATGTAGCAAAGTGTCCCTTAGCACGGGCATCACAAAAATTGCTACATCTTGGTCATTGAAGTAGCCGTATTCGAGGAGGGGGATAATGTTTGGGTGAGATAATTTTGGCCAAATTTCAGTTTCATTTGGTTTGGCTACTTCTAAGGCGACAATTTTAACGGCAACTTCTCGGCCGGAATAGTCAATCATTTTGTAGACATCGCCAAAGGCGCCAGACCCAAGCTTGTCGATGCATACAAACTGATTGGCTTCTAGGACTCTCATGGCATCTCTTCTGTGTTGGTAGCATTCTCCTGATAAATCAGGGGGGATGGGTTCGTCTTGATCATCATCACTATCCGTGATAACACCGAATCTTCCCATTTCTCAAACTTTTAATCAAAACGCAGGAAATCAACTCCCAAAATCAATTTGCTATTTAGCAAGAACTCTAAAAAGCACATTCAATCATGAAAGTACAAGTTAGAATGGCCAACAATGCTTTAGAAAAGGTTTATATAGTTTTTTAACAATGAATATTTTTCAGTTCATGAACTAACGATTAAAATTTAATTGTTAAGAAGAAGTAAAATGTTTTTAACAATGAATTTCGTTTAAGGTTTATGTTGCTAAAAATTTTAAAATATCAATTCATTGTTGGAAAAATAGTAAAATGACTTTTAAGCGAAGCATTTATATTGTTGAAATGTCGCCATAAAATTTTACTTAAAATCGCTATTTAGAAACACGAATATTTAAGTACTTGTAAATTATACGTACCAATGCAATCTTATTATATCTATTCGGAATCATAATTAAAAATTATTAAAATTAAAATAGTATCGCTATTGGAGTGCACGTCTTGATATTTAAGCAATGAAAAGGAAGATATCGAAATCTATCAAATCCTCAGATGATTTAAGGATTAAAAAAATTCGAAACCAATTTTATTGCTATGAAATATTTCTAATAATTGATTTTTAATCTCATAAAGCCACATCGGGGACTATTTTTGGGGAATAGGCATTAATAAGTTAAGTTTAAAAAGAAAACTCAACTGCTTTATTAAAAATGCAGATTTGAGTACTGAGTAAATGGGATTATTCTCTATTCCCCCCTCCCCTAAAAGCATGATTCTACTAGTTAAAAAGATTCTATGCTTATTTTAGACAATCAAACGTATTTCTAACGTTCACTAATAATAGTTGTAATGCTAGCAAGTACTACACCTTGCATTGGCTTAATTTAATACGCCGTTATTTTATTTAAATACTTTAAAAATACCCTAATTTCCAGATTAGCACGTCCAACCAATATCTTTTTTTAATTTTCCTAAATATAATATATAACTCATAGTGAGAAACAATTGTACAGTGTGGGGAAAAAAACCACCCGAAATAATTTTTGATATAATAATCGGATCTTCATTTTTTAAGACTCATTCCTAATGGTTCAAGGGAGTAACCTCGAATATGCTCATTAATTAGTGCAGACGATATTTCAAGTTACGAAATCACGCACAAAAAGTACTTTGTCTGAATAAATATACCTTTTTTTTCAACAAATTCGGATTTCTGACCCCAAAATTATAAATTATCTTTGTTAATTATATCGTGTTGAAATAGCGAAGCAAATTGAAAAAAATCAACGAAAGCAGTTTTTAGGATTTGTGGACAAAATAAGCTGAAAATTGGGAGTCACCCATGATGCAATTTAATTCCGCGTTTAGAAATAAGAATTCGAACAGTCAGGAATGCATTAAAAAAACAAGTTAAAAATTTTGAACCCCGTTTTAATAAGAATCTTAAATATCATTAAATCAAATAACTACATTTCAACAAAAAGGAAAAAATATGATTTTGTAAGTTATACCAAAGCTCAACTAGATCAGTAAGTTAAATATAACTTTTTAGGCTACCACAATATACTCCAATGAAATGTCAAAAAGTATTTTTGCTTCAGGTGGTTCAAGCCTTCTTGTTATACAATGGTTGAAGTTGCCTGCTGCACTTTGTCATTAGTTCTGGTTATATCTGGACAAAGTCAGGTTATGCCAGCCATTTGCTTTAAAAAAAAATATGATTTATCACAGTTAAAAATTATTCATGTCTTTCAACGTAGTTTAACCAAATCTCAAGAGGATTTAAACCATTTCATAATGGGGTACCTGCAAGTGACGTAGTTGGGTATCTAGATCCCGATTGGTTGTCTAAATATGGAACTTGCTTACATCAGCAGCTGTTCTGTCCATTCTATTTCGAGTAAGTCGATCCCGTCAAGTATCATTTCTTTTAAGTGACACATTTTATATTCTTTTACAAGGATTCTTTCTCAAAGATTTCAATTATCTTACTACATATTTCTTACTTAACACAAAGACAGGCATGAAGACATGTAGAACATAAAAAAACTATCGGGTTGGAGGGAAAGTTCTGTCGTATTTTAAAGAAAATATTTGAATTCATTTATAAAAATATGCGTTTAATATTAATCAATTTTATATGCTTCGTTATTTGTTACAACCTGTTGCCATCTTTCAGGTAACCTGTGAATTCCTGTTTTGTAGAAGTTCTCGTCCTTAGAATTGAAATAGTCAGCAACTGCCTTAGAAACACTTACAAAAGACTTGAATTTTTTACCCGTTAGATAATTTTGCAGAGATCTGAACAGATAACAATCTGATGGTGCAATGTCAGGTGAATACGGTGGGTGACTAAGGATTTCCCATCCTAACGCATTCAGTTTTTGAAGTGTCACCATTGCAGTATGCGGGCGAGCATTATCGTGGTGGAACACTATTCCTTTTCTGGACGCTAATGTTGGCCTTTTTTCTTTGATAGCTGCTTTTAATTTATCTAGCTGATTGCAGTACAGAACCGCNTGAAATCTTTTGAAATGTAATATATTCAATTTTTTTACATAATTTTAAAGAATTCAATTTTAAGTGACAAAATACAAAATTTGAGCAAAATCAGACGAATTTTAAAAACAACGGAATTTTAAAAACAGGACTTTCAAAATTCCATTTCTCAGGAGCAATTAGATCGATTTTGCTCAAATTTAAAATTTTGTTACGTAAAATTAAATTATTTAAAATGATTTAAGAAACTGTATACCTTAAGTACAGTTTAAAATTTTTATTATTAAAAACTATTTAATAAAATAATATTACTCAAAGTTATTTTTTGTATGGAATTATCTTTGGATACACGAATTTTATAAATGTGTTCGAATATTTTTTAATGAGATTCGGCAAAATACGCAAAAAGTAAAATTAACATTAAGGAGTCGAAATTTTGGTCCCCCCTCTGATCAAACTATAGGACCATATTTCCCAGATTTCGGCTACCCCCTATATTTTGGGGGTTAGAAATCCTAATCCGTCGAACAAAAGGTTTGTTTAGTGTTTATGTGTATGAATTCTTAACTTAAAATATCGTCTGACCTAATTAATTAGCATATTTTAGGTTATCCCCTTAAATCATTGAGATTGGGTCCTAGAACGTGAAGATCCGATCATTAAATCGAAAGTTTTAAGGTGGTCCGTTTTTTATTTTACATACTGCACTTCTAATGCTGATTGAATGATTCAATTCATAACTTAATTAATATACTAATTCCAGAGAGAGAAATTCGAAAGTTTTTATATAACCAGCAATCACAATTATTATAACTAATCTAAATGATAAATTTTGATTCTCGTTCAACAGTATAAAGCTAAAATATATGAATGCAAAATTCGGTTTCAGAAAAACATTTTTTTTTTTTTAAATTTATTACAGAATTAGAAGTATATTCATAGTTAATGTTATCTTAGGGGGGGAAATAAGGAAAATGAAGTTAATTTTTTAAAATATACACTTGATTGTGTGTTTTGCATATAATATGTACGAGAAATATGTTTTTAATTTCAAGCACGATATTTTGAAATGAATATTATACTTTAACCATTTTCTCTAAAATAATATTTAAATTCTAACTTTTATGACAGTTTAAACTTAAGAATTTTAAATTTGTGTAAGGAGTTCATTTTTAATAACAGTAAAAACTCGTATATCCGCATTTAAATTTTTACAAATTGACATTTTATCAGCAATCATGAATCCCGAAGAATATAAATAGATACTCATTTTATTAAAGTGTTACAATAATAGTTCGTAAGATATAATCAGTGCAATCCTTTTTCGCCAACATGTTGGACAACCACAATGAATTATAGAATTCTGCCGTCACATTCGTAATTAGTGTGTCTCCAAAACCCTAAGAATTACATAATATGCAATTTGTCAAAATGCTTAGATTTTTAGCCAGCTTCTTTTCGATTCAAACCACTATGCTGCGCTATTATACTTATGCTATGCTGCGCTATTATAATTATATATTAGGTATACCTGCCGAAAAAATATTACATAGCTATGCAAATTGAATAAAAATAGGCGGGGAAAAAATTAAAATTTAATATCAAAATCAGTTATGTCTTTTTTTTTCTCTTGAAAAAAAGAAGAAGAAAAAAAATCTTTTGCATGTTGTGTTTGATATGTTGTGTAGATAGTGCTAAAAACTAAATCTGGCAAAGAAAAAGAAAGGGGGAAAGAAAGGCATTTGAGTCATATGTCTTCAGTATACCTAAACTAATCGAATCTCTTGATTGTTTGTTTGTTCGAAGTATTTTTTTTCCTGTAATTATAAAAAGTAAAGTGCTATCATGTTACCCTGATAATAAAACTCAATATAACATAAAAACATAATGTTTTAACTCTGTTTTCCATTATTGTTGGTGCAATTTTATTGGCCGAAAAATCACATATTAGGATCCAGTTTCCCCACAGTAATTTTAATTTTTTTTCAGTTGTCAAATTAATAAAAGTCATATAGATATTGTTTTGCCTATAAAATATGTTTCTACCCCTAATTTAAAGGAGTTTACCAGTAATATTTCTTTTTCCAGTTCTACTCTATTTTTATTACGTTTTTTATTTTGATTGTTTTCTAATTTAAGAGCTTAAAACTAAAAGAGTTGTTTCTTTGTTATAACGTAATTCTGTATGAATTTTATTATTGCGTTATATTTTAAGATAAGCTTATTGAAATTCGTGTCCAAATTTATTAACTGTTTTACAATTGTTATTTTTCGGTGCATATTATATTTATATACTTTTTTAAATAACAGTAAAAGATTAAGAGCAACGATCAGCTTCATACAATATGTGATGTGCATTTGCCCACGCGAATGCATAAATTATATTCTATATATCAGCCTGTTTAATTAACGAAAATTTAAAATTACTGTTGTCAATTCACCAAATTTTTTATAACAATACAGTTTTTATTTTAAATGCTATTTTTAAAAAAACATTTCAAAGCAAAATTATTTATGTTCAGTAATAGGAATCATAAGAGCAATGAAGGAAATATCTGGCTGTTGGGAGGGGGGACAAGCGTAGGAACAGAATTCATTTTAGTACTTGTATTTTATGGAATAACTTCAACTTTCGTAGAATTTTTTTTTTATTCTAAGAAACAATTATTTATGCGAAGTTCGGAGTTGGTATGCGGCAGCGAACAGGAGACTTAGCCAAGTTTTCTTTCTTTTTTTCTTCTTCTTTGTTAAATATGTTTTGAAAAAAAGAGGGGTTATTTTGTCTTGTTTCTCCAGGGTCTTGAGAAACAACATATTATTAGTAATTTTCGTGCCAAATTCGCTTTATTTATTAGTTAGTTAATTAAGAATTTTTGAAGCTAGAACCAAAGAAGGCTATACCACACTTAATGCTTGGTTTATGTTAAAAGTCCATGATTTGTTTGTACGTTCATTTAAAATCATCTAGTGAAATGACTGTAAAGGGTTAGAAAAATTGATAGAGCATTTTTAAAAAAAAAATTAATTTTAGTCTGAAAAGCTGGGAAATATGAATAATTTTTTAAAAAATATTAAAATATTTTGACAGCTATATATCTCAGCAACAAGCTGCATTTAAAAATATGAGCGTCAAAGATTCAAATACCTTTATTGTTTAGCTAATTAAAATAAATTATTTTAAAAGCGAACAAATATTTTGTTCTCCTTTGCGAAAAAGATATGAAAGCTATAAGCTGAAATATTATCGAAACATACAAGTTTCTTACTGGATTTTCATCCCAACAACCAGTAGCCAGTTTATCAACAACAACATGGCATTTGTGAAGTTTGGTAAGTTCATAAGTTATTTTTGTGGGAATTTAAATTTCATAAACTAATTAAAATAAGTTAGAGTATAGAATAGGGTGACCCTTAGATAAGGCGCTGTAACTTAGAGCTTTTACTGTTTACAAAATCTTCCATTTTCATATTATTTCTCATTGTTAGAAAACTTCACTTTTAAGTCGTATTCCCTGTGTTCTGAACGGACATAAAGAATTGCCACAATGAAAGAGCCATACTATTGTGAGCTCTCATCTCAAAATCTAATACAACATTCATCAAATTATAAAAATAAATAAGTTTTTTAAAACAATAGAACTAAGATATTTTCTATTTCGCCCGCGCAGTAGAGGCTGTAGCTAGGATTTACTGCTCCCAGGGACAAAATTAGTTTTTGTACTCCCTTGCAATATGGGGTAGGTCTTAAATGTGGACTTAACATGAAAATTTTGAGTTTTAAATATAAATCTACCTCACTTGTCATTTTTTAAATTTATTATTATATTTACATTGGAATTTGTTATTATTTTTACATTGAATATGATTTTGCTGCTTTACATAGAGTTTTTAAGACAATTTAGCTGGATAATTGCACACATTTAAGTAAGTATTCAAGTCATTGCTGCAGCTTGATTTCTTTTTAAGTTGGTTTTCTTATTGAAATAGGTTTTACGAAAACTCATAATACACCTCACTACTCCAAACAGTTATTTCCTATTTAATACCCATTTCTAGAGAAGGTAACCTGTCTTTCTGACTCGAATAAGTTCTTTCATTGAAGTTCTGATACTTTTTTTTACTTGTCTTTTTTGATGCAACGAAAGGATCAGAGATCCTGGACTGCTATTCATAGGCATTTGCAGAAATTTTCTCAGGAAAGTGAAGGATTGATCTAAGAAAATTATTCTTTAACACGTTGAGTGCCGCATCTGTCATTGGTTACTGACACTGAACTTTTTCTTTAGATTGCAACAGCCATGACTGACACTGTAAAATATGATAACTATAATATGACAGTTGTAAATATGATTAAACTTAAAAATTTTACTTTAATTCATTTAAAAATTTGACTTAAGTTTATTTAACAAACAATTTTTGATAAGAACCAACAACATTTTACAACATTAAAAAAACTTAGAAAGAAAAAAATGACACAAATCAAGTTTTCTTTAAAATTCTTAAGTTCAATATGGTGTAAGCACACACACACACACACACAAAAAAAAGTAGTTTTAGTGTTACTTTTCAATGAAAGAATTTTTTTTTTTGTCATTATCCTTTCATTACCAAAAAAAAAAATAATAATTATTAGTTATTTATAGAATTGAATTTTTTTAAAAAAGATAAATTTTGTAGCGAAGATTCTATTGACATAGATTCTGCAACAAGTAATATTATATTTGAAATAAAGAAGCCTCTCTCCCTATTTTCCTTTTGCCAGTTCTCCTGTATTTAATCATTTAAAATAGAAAATATAACTTAAAGATCAGAAAGCTATATTTAATAAAATAATTGTCATATCTATCAGCATTTGAAATGAAACATTAATTGCTACTTAAGCTGATTCTGAAATACACTAAAATATAGCTCTTTATTTTCTTCTTTTCAGTTCTGTCTGGAAAATAAATTATGGCAGAGGTCACAGCTTCCAACAAAATCAAACCTTTGAAAATTGGGGTTCGTTTCAAACAACCTGCTATAGTGCTTCTCTATCAAAGTGGTGCCACATTTAGAAAAAGAATCATGCCAATTCGTGGATTGAAGAAAAACAGCTCTGTTGCTTTGATTGCTAGCGATTTGAAAGACCACCACGAGAAGTACCTGCAGAATGTACCAGATTTCAAAGTAGAAAAGATGTTACGACTCATCCAGAATGACATGAAAGGTTTAGACTTGGAAGAAAGCTTGCAGGAGCTTGCGAAAGAATTTACCATCGATCCTGATCAAAATCTTAATGACGTGGATGATTTCACATTGAGAAAGAAAAAAGAACTTATGGATGTAAGCTTTGAAAAAAATAGAAAAAAACCCGGTGATCCCGATTTTCAGTATGATATTGAGGTAGACTTTTCCGCAGAAGCTGGAATTGAATCTTCCATATGGGACTCTGAAAAAGAAGACATAGAATTCTAATAGAAATTTTAATGGATTGTTCACAATTTTAATGGATTGGATGATTTCACATTGAGAAAGAAAAAAGAACTTATGGATGTAAGCTTAAAAAAAAATAGGAAAAAACCCGGTGATCCCGATTTTCAGTATGATATTGAGGTAGACTTTTCCGCAGAAGCTGGAATTGAATCTTCCGTATGGGACTCTGAAAAAGAAGACATAGAATTCTAATAGAAATTTTAATGGATTGGATGATTTCACATTGAGAAAGAAAAAAGAACTTATGGATGTAAGCTTCGAAAAAAATAGGAAAAAACCCGGTGATCCTGATTTTCAGTATGATATTGAGGTAGACTTTTCCGCAGAAGCTGGAATTGAATCTTCCATATGGGACTCTGAAAAAGAAGACATAGAATTCTAATAGAAATTTTAATGGATTGTTACTTATGAAAATTGTTAATGATAGTTGCTTGTTAGAAGTGATGTCAAGCCCTGTGACAGAATCGAGGTGACATGGCGACATTGTCGCAGAACGTTACAGAGTTCTTGCAGTGAGATATTTCTTTTGTGAAGAAAAAATTTTGGTTTTCTTTTCTGCTGAAATTTACACGTAAAAATTTGATTTGTGTCTATAGATAACCCCTTTTTGTTGGGTTCATTTTACGGCGATAGTATCGTAAATCCATGTAGTGGTTTCGAATGAATTTTTGGCAGTTATTGATTTTCACATGGTTTTTAATTATTCGACATGTTTCAGACGATATGAAAAATTCGATTGGTGCATTCCAGTATTTACTTCTTAAGGCAGCCATTCTTTTTTTTTTTTTGGCAATTATTGCTTTTAATTTCCATACAGTTTTTAAAATCCGACATTATTTATTACAACAATTAAATTTTGAAACGAAACACATATTTCAGTAACCCCTTTTTGAAGAGTCCGATTGTTTCCAATCGATCTGTTTTCCGGTGTTTGCTGCTACAGACTTCATGATTTTTAACTATTTTTTTTTCAATGTGAAAATGCGATAAAGGAAGTAATTAGTACATTTTTCTCTTCCACAAAATGCGAGAATATAGCTCATAATATTAGAATAAAAAAATATTGCATAGTTAATGAAAAAAATTATATGTTTTTTTTTCTTCATAAATACAGCGTTTTTATTACATTAAATTCGTAACATACATATTTTTTATTATTGAAAGTATCTTGCAGAAAGATATTAGTGCTAGAGAGTGTTGCCACAGAAAACTCAAAAAAATTCTGCCACAGGGGTGTCAAGTACAGAGAAAAGAAACATGCGAGCTTGTAGCTGAAAAATTAAATAAAACTACGCTGTTGCCTTAGTTTCCTGTGATCTAAAAACTCATCACGTGAAGTATCTGTACAATGTACCAAATTTCAAAGTTTTTATGAACCATCCACTATATTATAAAGCGTGTGGATTTAGAAGAATGCTTGCAGGAGCTTGAAAAAAAATTTGGTACTGATCTGATGAAAATCTCAATGTTGTGGCTGATTTCATTTTTAAAAATCACTTCACTTTGAAAGAAATCACAAAAATTCTGATGATCTAGATTTTCAATATGGTATAAAAATACTTTTTTTTTTCAGGATCCTCAATTAAATTCTTCATATGGAACTCTGAAAAAAAAATTTGGTTTTCTAAAAAAAAGAAGGGAAAAAAAGTATTTTATTTCTAGTAACTGCACTCAATATTTAATTAACCAATCATTTCTTAAAAATTCAATAATTTAATTGTTAAAAAAATGATAATTGCTGAAAAAAAATTTTATGATCAAGGTTATGATATTTTTTAAATAACCATAGACAAGTTTAAGTTTGTAAATTTTCTGAGTTGAAATGGTAATTTTTTTTTATTTAACCCAGACTCTGCCATGGCACATAAGTTTTCTGTCCTCAAGTGCCTATATTCACAAACTTGTATGTTCTGTAAAGCATTTTTAATCCATATTATGTTATGTGTAAATCTTTTAAATTAATTCATATTAATGTTTTGCCAGTAGTTCACAACTCCACAATCTGCCATGAAGTTCCAAGTCGCCACTAGGCAGATCATTATGTGAGAAAAAATTTTTTTGTATTGCAATTATATAAAATATGTAGTTTCTATTCTGAAGTTTATTCAAAAGAAAAGTTTATTTAAATTTTTTGAAAGTTTATATAAAGGAAAAACTCAAATATAACATAATTTTCCTTCATAATTTCTGCTAACCAAAAAAAGGACTTAGACCTTATTTGTTCTAATCATGAAAAATCCTTCCATTTATCAATCATAAACATTTATTACTGATATATATATAAATCATTCGAGAAGCAGTAAACAATATACCCAATCATTTTTTATAATATTACTAGTTTACTTAAAGAATTTGACTTTTTAATTAAATTTGGCAACACTTTTGTATAAGTTTGGGATTGTTTAAAACTATCCTTTCGTACAAAAGTTGCGTTACTTAGAAATTCTCATTTGTTGCTCTCCTTAAAAATACTTCCTGCTTTTTATTTAAATATGTAGATGACTCCACTTAAATTTTCACAATTCATCAGAAGCATTTATGCTTTTTGTTTTTGGGATATCAAATTTATAAAAGATATGTGCATCAAAGATTTTCTTTGATTAATGAATACTTCCTCATATTTTTCAGAAAAATAGTGAGATTTTTATTACACCTGTCATTCAGATAAATGTGACTTTTTATTTATTTTTTGTATTTCAGGAAGGTGATTAGTCATTCTCAGATTATTCTTGATCTTTCTTCTGTATTTGTTACCCTTGTTTTAATTAAATTAATTTTAAAGATTGGGATACATTAATTTATATATATATATAGTTCAGAATTTAACTATCAGTATGCAGAACTTTGAAATCTAAGAGAGCTAGTATAAGCCCATTCCCCAACTAAATCCTAAAAAAAAAATCTTATCCTTTTTTACTTACTACCTACGAAAATGTTTCTGACATATTTTTATTATTTATTACAATATATTTTTTTAATGTTTAATCTTATCATTATATTGTGTACAAAATAAAGAGTTTTTATGTTTTTGTTGTGCTTATTTTTATTTTTTGAAGTACACTAACTCAAATACTTAGCCACCTGAAACTTTTTTTGTTTGAGGGAGAGGGGAGTTTATAGTATTGAAAGTTTTCTAATACATTTCAAACAATATGCACACAATCATAAGAAACATACAAACCATCTTTACTGGTCACTGCATTAGAAAGCATACATGCAGAAATTTTTTTATGAAAAATGAACTATCCTAGTCAGATTAAGAATAAAGCTTAAATAACTAATAATGTAACTTAGAAAGTCTTACTGTAACACACCTTTAGTGTTGAAACTGACATATGCGTAAAATTTATGATAAGGATAAGTTACAACAAGATAAAAAATAAAAAAATTGACCACGAAGGTAAGAACACAATCAATAAAAGTTGAACATAAGAAAAAGGATGAGTTTGGATAAGGAGAAAACTCCAGATGTTTTAAGAAATAGAAATTAAAAGGAAATAGATGTTCAAGCATTTCTAAATCAGATGCTGAGGAGGTCATCAAATAAATTATAATTTTTTTCAAATGATTCCCAGAAATTTAGATCCATAGCTGATAGCTTTTTTTTCCAAAGAGCAAGCTTATATAGTGCAGTTCTTAAATTTCTCAGCCAGTGCTTATATTACTATTATATTGGGTTTTAGCTGAATTTTTTGTTCTGTTTAGTTTCTTTTATTGATTACGAATGAGTTAATAATTATTAACATAAATACAAAGATACCTATAGTTGCCAGTCCTAATAATAACGTTTTATCTACAGCAGTAAATTTACACAACGTTTTATCTATAGCAGCCATTCAACCAAACTTGTGCTTACCTACATTTGCATTTACCTTTAAATATATTTCAAACTTATGCTTCATATTTGAAATATTTATCTTAATTTTTCTGTTTCTTGTTTATTTATTTGTTATTTAAATGATAGTTTTAGATTTATATATATATAAAAAACCTTCTAAAACTCTTAATTTTAAAGTTGTTTTATGGCAAAACTTAGGCTTTTTATTATTTAATACATATGATTATTTTGTATAATTTTGCGAAAACAACTGCTACTTTCAATTTAATAAAATAAAAATATTGCAATTTTAACTTTGTCATAAATAATTAAAAGCAGCTGTTTTCAGTATGAAATCTTCTTGAAAGAAGTGAAGAACTTTAAAATGATTCTTCTGTAATTTTAGAAAATTACAATTTCATTTTGTTTATAAAGTGAGAAATTTGCATTTTTATATTTCAGTTTTTTTTCCTTAAAATATGCTCCTGTTCATCTTGCATAAATAATTTATTCTGAATTTCCGAAAAATCTATCGAATTCAAAAAAGCTGGGAGTATAATTTTATTCCAATAAAAATTTAAAAACTAATGAACAACTCGTCAGTAGCATACAAAAGATGATGACTGAATTACAAATGAACACTGAATGATCTCTTTTTGATAGTTGCTAGATGGCGCCATTGAACAGTTAAAACCTTCTTGGTTCAAAATGTGAATCGAAATGCCTATTTTACACATGAGAAAGGAAGATCACGTGATATGTACGTCATAGTGTAAGAACCCAGTTTTAGTTTTTGTGAACATTATATAATTTATATTTGGCATTTGCGTCTGCTCTGTTTTTGTTTACACCTCGGCAATTTTATGATTTGTGTGAATTTGTACTTGTCCGTAATTTTCGGAAATTCTTTTATTTATCTTAAAAAGCGAGATGTAATTTATATTATAAATTTGTTGAAAGTCAAACTTTCTGCATCATTTTAAAAAGATTATTATCGGTAAACTGATGTCAAGTACATTTTCTATATATCATTTTGATTTACTTGTTAAATTTTTCTCCTAAAATTTAAATGGTGAAGAGCTAAAATAAGTTTCAAATTATCTTTTAATGTGTGAATAATACAATTGTTTTTAAATCAGAGTATTCACTTTTTCTATTTGAAGTGTTATATAAATACTAGGTTTTGTTTTTTTAATACAGTGCTTCAAAAAGATTAATATGTAAATTATTTTCCTTTCAAAACTATTTGCGCACAGATATTTTTGTATCGTGATCTGCCGCGCCAACTACAATCGCCGAAGAGCCAAATAGATTTTAAACTTGCAATTTGAATAAATAATAGTAATAAATAATAGTAATAATCAATTTAAACAAAACATGTCGAGTTTTATCTGGGGAGGCTACGAGTTATACCTTTCAAGTTGGTCCCATTCTGTAATTTTTTTTTTTTTTTTTTTTTTTTTTTTTTTTTTTTTNTTTTTTTTTATTTTTTTTTTTAAGGATGCCGCTGCCGAAAGCCTTGGCGATTATTCTGCCTCAGATACAGGAATCTTATCGGGGAATATTTAAATTAAATTTTACATATTACTCATAATAAAATATATACTGTAATTTGTTTAGGAAAATTACCTTATTTACTGATGTAGTGACAGATTATAGAAGTTTTTTCTATGCTACTTTGCCATGTGAATAATTTAATATTTTTAGCAAGATTTTCATATCAGTACACACACCAAAATAATCATCAAGTTTTAGATACTTCAAAGCAGTGTCTTGCAAGTAACTAAAAAAATACCTTGAAAGATGTCAATTCAAAAGGTACAGCTTGTAGCTACTTCTTTAAAACCACACTGTATTTTTTCTTATTTTAAAATTTTTACAAATCTAAAATCTCTTTGGTGCATTGGTGATTGTAGTTAACGCAAATAGATACTAATACAGACAAATCACTCACATTTTTAATAATTTCAATTGACATATTTTAAATAACACAACTTAGTAATGTATTACTTTTAATATGTTATGCATTAAGTAAACTTAAACAATTCTTGAATTTATAATATTTGATTTAAAAAAATTCCAGGAGTTAATTTTATTTACATAAAATTCTATTACTTAATTTTATGAATAACTATAAATTGATCAATTATTTATTTACAAGGGAAAAATTATGATTTAATATTAATAAGAATGCGCACACGATGTTTGTGAAAGTAGAAATATTTTCTGAGAATACTACATTTGGAATTTGAACTAAGGGAAACTTAGTTTGTCTCGAACAGTCTTTTTTCTCTCCCCCTCCGGGAAGGGTTTATTCGATTAACAAAACAATAAAGAAGATAAACAAACCTGTGAAGGGTCCGATTAAGAGATAAATTATTTTATAATGGGTCCGTTTTTATACAAAGATATTTTGTGAAAGGTCTGTTTTTATTAAAAGATAGTTTGTGAAGGGTCTGTTAAAGGACCCAAATTTTTTCGAAACAGACCTCTGATTATATTAATTAAATAATTTTCCTCATCGTAACATAAAAAATTTTATGTTTTCCAGATTCAGTAGATGTTAGTTTGGATAGTATGGGAGATGTATAATAACCAAAT
Organism: Parasteatoda tepidariorum; assembly: GCF_043381705.1. NCBI lineage: Eukaryota > Metazoa > Arthropoda > Arachnida > Araneae > Theridiidae > Parasteatoda > Parasteatoda tepidariorum. Next base: position 79,870,808 of record NC_092212.1, on the reverse strand, counting down.
ATAAAATAATCCAAAGAAAAAGAAATAGTTTTAAGAATTTTTATGCCTAACACCAGTTAATGAAATTTAAAACAGTGTAATTATACTTTATTATTTTTTTCTTTAATTGGGTCATTTGTTCGATATTGCATTTTACTCAAATTGTTTATCTTTATAGACAGCTGGAAATATAGTTATTCACCATTGGCTTGTAAACAAC
>NC_092212.1:79770588-79866494 GCF_043381705.1 Parasteatoda tepidariorum | reverse complement strand
ATATATATAATATAAAGATTAACTTTGTAATGTTTGCTTTTATATGTAGTATGCCTTTATTTTAAAATGGATTATCAATGAAAAATTTTGTTACACCTATAATGCTCGACATGATTTTGAAACATTAGCAGTAAATAAAAATTGTATGAATATGAATTTTGGTGTTTTGATTGAAGTAAATACAAAACTTAATTTGTCAATCTCAAACTTACATATTGTGATGTAGCATTGAAAAATAATTGTTTTACTACAGAATTTATAATAGGTGCTCTTTGCAATATAGTGTAAGATTTTTCAAACACTGTCACCTGTGTAATATTGTGTTGATCGTCATCCCCACAAGATCTTGCAATACAGTTTTATTTTTAAGTTGCTATTTATATTTAGTATCTTTATTTGTAGTTTAATATATTCACATCTAAATAATGTTGTAATTAAGTATCCTGATTATTCATCAATTTTAATTATCTGAGTTAGTTCTCATTCTTTGTATATTATAATGAGGGTTCTGTAATTCATTACTATCAACAATCCGTCTCTTAAAATCCCATTTACTTAATTTAACCGACTGTTTTAATTTATTTGTTTTATTTTATTTAAGAATGTGGGGTTAAGTCTCCATCTGCTGTTGATTATTCTGACATTAATGAGCTTGCTGATGAACCTGATTCTCTGTCTTCTGAAGATTCAAAACCTACTGGCTCATTATCTGAAACTAACGGTAAGTGTGAAGAAATTTTTTTTCTTTTTGACAAAAAAAATTGCATATAAACGTGGATTAAATATGGGGAAAGGCGAATTATAATACTTTATATTCCTTAGGATGCTTCATAAAAAATATTGTCCTTTGCTTCATAATTTAATGCATGAACTCGACCAGATTTGAACAAACTGAACTAAATATTAGTTTTAAACCAGAGTATGAACCTTTGAGCTTGGCCTGCTGTAAAGTTTCATTTACCATAGTTCCTGACTTCAATTTCTTTTTTCATTTAAGTATTAGAAGCAAAGTCTGCCATTTGATTAAGGTTTTTCTCTCCATGAGTAATTATTGATATAGTAATGAATTATATTTTGATACATTTTATTTATATTTTTATGAAAGTATATACTTTTGTTGGAAATTTTTTAATAACTTGCAATTAATTTGTTTACAATAAAATATAAAAAAATAAAAAAATAGTTTATTCATGTGGGAAGAATTTAGAAATATTGATTTTGAATAATAGAAGTTTTTTTTGTTTTAACTTACAACAGGCGCCAGCAAAATTATTTTAAAACTGTTTTGCATTTGTACGTTAATTGAAGTCTTACTGTAGTGTATTTATTTTCCTTTGCAGAGTTTTTAGGCATTTTCGAAAATATATTATCAATGGTTGATAGATTTTTAATAACCCTTTGACATAGTATTTTTATTAAACTTATTTTTCATACTTTTTTCATTATTTTGTTTTAAGTTAGGTAAAGGAAAAAAGTGAAAAATATTATATTTAGCATTTTAATAATTTATGGTTATGAAATACAGCAAGAAACACCAATGTCTTTTTCTGTTATTAAGGTAAAATCTTCCAAATAATAATTTTTAAATTTGTATTAATTTGCAGTTATTTAGATGGAAGAGAAACAGTTATTCATCATTAAAATTACTTTAAGTTACAAAATCAATTGTTGATAAATGTTTGAATATGAATGGGAAAAAAATCAAACTACTTTTTTTTTAAATTCTATATTTTAGTACAAATATAATTACGATAATCTAACACATTTTTTTAGTAACTATTAGACTGCTTTTTACTATTAAAAAATACCGAAATCTACTTTTACTTGTAATAAGAACGTCAGAAAAAAATAAATAAAGGTGACACTGGTGTTCCATCTGTGTCAAAGGCCCCGTGGCAGAACTTTTTTGAGCTTTCTGCAACGATTCTCTCTAGTACTAATACCTTTCTGAAAATAATTTTTAAATTACTAATTTCAAGTATCAGAAGCGTTTCCTGTTTACTAAAAAGAAAAGAAAAAATTTAAAGAAAGGCCTTCGTGTAAAGAATAGAACAGTATATAATTTTTTTTAACTATAAATGTAAGAATTGTTTTTTTTTTAATATACATATAAAAGAATTACATATCCTGATATTATTGGCGATATTCTTCTGTTGTAAGAAAATTTTTGTGTTGTTAACTTTTTAAAATTTTATCAAATTAAAAATTATTTTTTATAATATCAATCAGCCATTGTGGATTTTTTTTTATTCTCAAAGCAAAGTAGAAAAAAAAGATTTAAATAAAAATGAGAGTTTCTTTAATCTCTGATTTGCGAGAAAGACATTTTTTGAATATAATTCTGCAGAAAAGAAAAAAAGAAGCTCTGCAGAGAAAAAAATCTTTACAAAAATTCTGCAGAGAAAAAAATCAAACTTTTTTGCTTCCCAAATAAAAAATCTTTCTGCAAGAACTCTTTAATGTTCTGCAAACAATGTTGCCGTGTCACAACAATTCTGCCACAGGGGTCAAAGTGTTAAAGGCAATTAAAATATTTTAAAAGAATTTTTTTATTTATTTAGACATAGATAACTCTAGCCCAGTCAATGGTGATGCTTTTGTAAGTGATGCTGATTTGATGCCACCTCCACCTTTACCGTCCAAACCATTAGACGAAAATACATTAGTTTGTGATGCCACCAGTAGTACGAACAAATCAGCTGAAACCTCTGAACAAGATACAATTAAACTGCCTCAGTCACAAAGTGTGGAACAAAAAAGACTGGATACTCCTCTTGCAGCCATGTTGCCATCTAAATACAAAAACATGGATGTCAAAAGGTTGTTTCCAGAATTTAGACATGGCCAGGTTTGTATAATTTTGATAAAGTAATTATTGTTAATCTTCTGGTTATCTGTAAAATGTTTCAGGCTGGTTTCTATAAAAAGAAAAAGTCACAAAATATTCTTGAACCTGAATTATTTCTGTAATATTTTTTTCAGAAACATAAATGAATAATAATAAAATTTATCATTTGCTTTATAAAATCAATTATTTTATTATTTTTTCAGAGTGTCGAAACAAAGTTTAAGATTGGTTTCTATTAAAAAAGGACCGAAACATTTTTGATAATGAATCATTTCTAGTTTTTTTATTAAACATAAATAAACAATAATAATTAGATATAAAATAATAATAATTCATTGTAAAAAATAATAACAATTCATCATCCAATAATTCAATAATAATTCATTCATTCATTCATAATAATAATTCATAATTCATTCTTTTTACCAGGGTATCAAAACTTAGTCATGAAGTTAAGTTTGATATGGAAGTGAAACTTTAATTATCCATAAATCTTGAGGGTGTCTCCTAAAATATTGATATTAATAATTTTAATAGAAATTGTAAAATTCAATAGCTTTAGTTTTTGGACCTTTACTGATTATATGTGGGTAGTGTCTTATAGTTTCATAATTACTGATTTATTTTTTTCATGTGATTTTTGAAAAAATATCAATTTCAATCAGCAATACAGTAGTTGTATCATAGAACTTTTAAATGATGAATTGAGAAATCAATCACTATTTTCATACAAAAGTGTTAAGCGGCATATTCACTGTTTTCATTTCGAGATTATTGAAACTCTAAAATTATTTGATTAATGGAATTTTGTATTATATTATAAATTTCAATTAAATATTGGTATCAAGGAATACTAACTAACTGATTCTGGTAAATTTTTTTCAATGGAACAGTAATATAAAATTTTTAAATTTATTTATTTGAAATTATAAGTTGTTGAGTATTGATAAAATTATACTAGAAATTGTTAAAGTTTTCTGTTTTAAACAAAGTAATTCTAAAATTTAAAATAGCATTATTTTTAATTATGTTATTTTAGTATTATTTTTAATTATGCATAATTATGCAATAGCATTATTTTTAATTATGTTATATTTTTAATTATGTTGTTCTATTTTTGAAATTCCATTTTATTTTTAATTTAATTATTCTATTTTTAAAGGAATAATAATACATTAATAATATTCTAATGTATTATTATTCTTTTGCAATAAAATTTTCTTTTATTGCTATTAAGTAGAGCAAATTATGCTTTTTAGTTCGTTTTTTTTTTAAAGTAGTATGGTATATGTTTACTGTTTCAAAAAATACCTTGATTTTATCCTATCTTTTCTGAAAAATGTTCTTATTATTTCTTTGGCTCACTACAAAGCCTGTGATTAACAATAGTTATCAAATACAATGTTATATTGTTTTCCTGAGTGTTCATACATGTTGTTTCAATTACAAAATAATTAAAAAATAAAAAGTAGTTAAATTAGAAAAATATTGCATTTCATTGTGAAATAAAAATATTTCCAGATGGTATATTGCAAAATAAAAATGTTGATATTACTCTCCATTTTGAAGTTTAGTTCCTGCACTTAACCACACTAAAGTTTGGACACATAAAGCAACCACTTTGGGAGTAATGGGATAAATTAAAGGCATTAGACTTGCTGTCTACTAATAAATCTACTCTTATTATTATTTGTTATATTTTGTTAATTTATTTATTTTTAATAAAGTTATATTAAAAATTGCCCAGGTTTATTGCTGCATTCTGTTTTTACAGGAAATTTCTCATTCATTTTATTTTATTTTATAAAGTCAGGAGAAGCAGTACCAAGCAACATTTTTGATAATATTTTTTTTATTATCAAATATATGTATTTAACATTAAGAAGAAACCTGATGTGATATAAAACCTTAAGTTTTTCGGAGGATAGTTGCCTTTTATTGGCATAAAAATTTCTCTAATTCCCTACAATTTTTGAGTTGCATTATTTATGAATTTGGATTGAAAATACTGGTTAAGTGAAAGCTAATAAATTTTCTTTAGATGTTTAGATTATTTGATTTTAAAATTAATTTCTCTGTTTTTTTAAAAAATAATTTTCAGACGAACATTTTTTTTAACTACATTTAGATTTGATCTCTTTATTGAATTCTTCTTTTCATTTTTTTTTCAAATCATTATTTGCTTTTAGTTGCAATACTTTTCGTACCACAAAAAGAGTTTTCAATGCCAGACCAGTTGGCACGCGAAAAAGAGGCTGGCCGAATTCGAGATGGATAGATGGCGTAGAAAAAGACCTTTTGGTCATAAAAACTGGAAAACAGTAGCATGAAAAAGGTTAACCTGGAAAAAACTTCTTGAGAAGATCAAGGCTCACCCTGGGCTGTCGAGAATATTGATGATGATGAGTTGCAATACTTTTATTTCTTAACATTTATATTAATTTAGTTCTAGAGGTCATTTCTATGGATTTTTTTATTTTTAAGTAGTATTTAATAAAATTAAATTTTAAATGTTAGTTATTTAAAAGCTAATGAATTTTTTTAGAGAGTTTTTTGCTTGTATTTAATATTTGATTTGAAATAAAATAGTTATGTTTTCCCGACAATTTTGAAACATTATAGAAAATGAAATTTTTTTACAGGTTTTGCGATTTTCACGCCTTTTTGGCCCAGGAAAACCAACCAGCCTGCCACAAATATGGCGAGGTGTGAAGAATAAAAAGAAAAAACCCACAGAGGATGCTAATGAAGTAAAACCTTCTAAACCAATCGTGGAAGAGGTCAAACCTCCTTCACCACCTAAACCAGAGGAGTGTGAATCTGATGAAGAGGTTTTTTAAGTTCATATTTATCTTAAGTTCATATTTATCTTAAATTCATATTTATTTTAAATTCATATTCATATTATCTTTTATTTAAAGTCGAATATTTTTTAAAAATATAATTATTGTTTGTAAGAATGTAATTTTTTTCCTTAACCCACTGACGGTTCTGCACGTAAAAANTTAAATTCATATTTATTTTAAATTCATATTTATTTTAAATTCATATTTATTTTAAATTCATATTTATTTTAAATTCATATTTATTTTAAATCCATATTCATATTATCTTTTATTTAAAGTCGAATATTTTTTAAAAATATAATTATTGTTTGTAAGAATGTAATTTTTTTTCTTAAAGTGTTCAATAATTTTTTAATTATATTTTAGCAATGTTTTTTCATTACTGCAGCATGGATTTTCATGACCTTTCCCTAAATGTAATATGAAGCAATTATATTAAGGAAATATGAAGCAAAGTTATAATAATGAAGGAAAAAAATTATAAAAAGTGAAACAAATATGTCCTAAAATGTTTTTTAAAAAAATACCCCCCGAAAAAAGTATCAAGAAATAAAAAGTAAATACCCCCAAATAAAAAGTAAAAAAGTACTCAAGTACATCTGTCATCAGTATCCAGGCTCTATTTATTATGAATAAAGCCAGGGCATGCACTTAGCGTTCACCCCCTTCCCAAATGCGATAAAAATGTGTATTCCATTCAAATGTAAAGCAAATTGCATTTTGGTGAAAGTATTGGCAAACGATTTTTTTCTACCTAAAAGAAGAATTCATGTCAATGTGAATTTTTCGGAACAATTCTTGTATCTATTTTATTCAATTACAGTAATTTTTGTTAGATACAACTAATTCGAATATATTAAGATAACTAATTCGAATTGCATTGAGTCCAGATAATTTAAGTAGTGAGAGATTATGCAAGAATTAAAAAAAAACTAAAATACAGATAGACACGTTCGTTGCTGGATCAGGTGATATCGCGTTACGAAACTCTTTCTTACAGTTAGTGTCTAGAAAGCTGATTAAGTTTTTGTTCGATGCATATCACCATCCAACTATTTTTGAAGAAAATATGTTTTCTCTTGAAAATAACATATTGTTTTTTAAAATAAACTTATTATAAAATTTTAAAACTAAAATGATTGCTAAAATAAAAAAATTTGATTTTATTTTTATAGATTTCCACTTTTCAGTGATAGATATNTCTAGATTGTTCCTCGAATATGTAATAACTCCTCTCCCCACATTGGTGACCTCCGAACGTGATTTGATCACGCAAGTAACGCCCACTTCGCAATCTCTTAACGGTAACGCCTACTTCGATGGATAGTCCACATTGAACAGTTGACTTGCTATTTGTGAATGCATCATTCACCTCCTCGCGCTGTTGCTTCTCAGTCTCGTCTTGAACATTCACACAACGTCTACACTCTCAACGCCTGCATACTCTCGACTGCTAATGGCAACACAGGAGCTACTTTGACTGTGATGTTAATACACCTCTCACATTCAGCACTAAAAAAAATACGGTGATCTTAATACAGCTCTCCCGGCTTCTCACACAACAGCAATGATTCAACTAGTGTTATCCATTCATCGAATTCTATCACAGATATAATTCTGGTGGGGGAGTACTGTAGCGTATCTACCACTACAAAATTACAACTACAATTCGCTAGTATATAAGACATGTTAACTCGACTCTATGACGGGGTACCTTTTCATAGATGACGGTTGACATGGTCGCATACTCCTCTTCCCACAAAAGCTGATTAAGTTTTTGTTCGATGCATATCACCGTCCAACTATTTTTGCAGAAAATATGTTTTCTCATGAAAATAACATATTGCTTTTTAAAATAAACTTATAGTAAAATTTAAAAACTAAAATGATTGCTAAAATAAAAAAATTTGATTTTATTTTTATAGATTTCCACTTTTCAGTGATAGATATAGTATAACCACCTGCACTTGGCTGGCAATGAACATATTAAGCCCCGCCTAAATTTTGATTGAAAAAAAAATCTCTTCGAGTAGCATGAAAATTAATAAAGCAGAATTAAATGCTTCAAATAACTTATCTTCTACTGCAATCCTTGATTTTTTTTCTTCTTTTTGAGAGGGATTACAATCGTGACAGTGAAAAATAAGCAAAAAAGTAATATTTATTTTATTAAGTAAATAAAAGATTTAAAGAATAAACAGTTTTATTTAAAATGAAAAATATTTATTTATAAGACAGCTGGAATCCCAAAAAAAAAACATAAAATGTTCCTTCAGGCTCATCTTTATGTTACTGCTTTAGTCTAAGAAGTTATCGAAATTAACCCCAACCTATTCTTATTTCTTTTCCTCAAAGACGATAAAATATCAACTATTTTGATTCTCTCATTCATTGCTCATTTACTCCTTTCTAACTAAAATGATTCTTGATTTGAATTTGCATTTTATTAAATAGTAAAAAAAATTTATAGTAAATTTGTATTTTGATTTGAAGTTTTCTATGGGAAAAAATTAAGATTTGCCTTTGGCTAATAATTTAAAATCATTAGTGCAGGCCCAGAATAAAGCAGATTAACAGCACAATCTACTCCTAATTATCCAGATAGAATATTATCCAGACCTGTCTCTTACATACAAAAAATATGTTTTTAAAAAAATTTGTTTTGTTATTCCACATGAATCTACAATGCAGGAGATCTACTGAAGTTAAAAACTGCCATGGTAACATTTTATTTTTACAAGTCTGGATTCGGGTGACACTGGAAAGGGGTTATATATGAAACATGTAAATTGATATAGAATCTATGTAAATTGATATAGATTTTTTGAGCATAAGATTTTCAGGACTTTTTACTTTGTGTAACAATTACCACTGTCATGTTTAATACTCTTTGTGAAAATCTTTTAAGTGAACAAAATCTAACAATTATTCTCTCTTTTGTGTGTTAGATTAAATTTCTGAAGCCAGAAGAGAGTAATAAAAGTGGGTCATCAAGTGAATCCAACAAATCGAATGAGCTCTCACCAGGTTTTGCTGCATGGAGATATGGCCCTGCTCAGTTATGGTATGACATGCTCAAAAATGTCCCAGAAAGTGGAGAGGGCTTCGATTATGGATTCAAACTGAAAGAAGTATGCATTTCATCTTTTTATTTGCTAATAAAGAGTCACTATTTAATCGACCTTATTTCTAAGCCTTTGTGGAATATATATTGAAATAGACCTTGGGCAGCTAGCTCCAAAGAACCGGGCACATTGAGGTACCTAAACCCAAAATCATGATAAACAAAAAAGCTTTATAGCTGAAACAAAGTTTAGCAAACACCCGATAGGAATATCTTGTAATTCCTTGGCCTTAGTGCAATTTTGCCCTAAATGCTCAAATCTTTAAGCAGAATAGAGCTCACAATCACAAAGTATATGTCTTAAGTCTTCTCCTCAAGATGACAAATCTCGACAGTTTCAATATATTGAGATAAGTACTGTTACAGTCAAACCTCGATTCATCATTCCTGCATCTTTTGTTTCCCCATATGTATCATATTGCTGTCCCGAATGTTATTCTTAAAATAGTAATCCTTTTAGATCCTTTTTAAAACTAGCAGATTTCTGCATCTATTACTCAGAAATGCTGCTGACATTTTGAAAAAAATACTGAAGGTAATTTATTTTGCAAAAAAAGAAAACTAAATCCTGATACTGAAAATGTAGATTTGTTACAGTTTGGGTAAATCGCCTCAAAACCGGGTGTATCCATCGTTTAAAAAAAATGGCGAAACTTGTGGTGTTGTCAATTCAAGAAATGGTTAAGAAGCTGAAGAAGGGCAAAGTGATATCGCTGACGACATAACTTAACGCAATCAATTACAGAGGAGCAATTAGAGCAAACATTTGCTAAAGATCTGGAAGCCTTTAAAGAATTGAGGAATTTTTTATATTCACCAGAACTTTCAGACAATTATCTATAACATGCATCGAAAATTTGTATCCTGAAAATTCTTAATCAGACAATTATCTATAACCTAAGAAGAAAGAGAACCGAAATTTCCAAATATTTTAAATAAATAAACATTTATTTATTCAACTTTTGCTTCATAAATATTTTTGAAAGAAGTACTTAATTATTTCAACTGAAGTTTTTTATACTTACAGTATATTTGTTAATTGTCATACATTTTATAGTCATTATTTGATACATAAAATTGACTGGTATTCGGCTTTTTCCCGCATTTATTGCTTGTAATGAATGGACCCCTGAGAAGCAACCAATTCAGGTTCTACCGTATTAGTACCTCAAGGTTCCTTTATTAGATTATCTTCTATTTCTGTTTATTTATGGTATCTTTTTATTTATTTTCTGTGGTAGTCATAGTTTGTGGTAGTACAACTCTTTTATTTTCAGCATTCAAAATCATTGGTGGTGGCTAACTGGTCTGAGAATACTGAAAATCCCTCTCAGACCACAAGAAAGTGTTATTTAGTGGTCCACTGGACCACTAAATATGTCTTCTGTTAATCAACCATGGAATGATGGCTGAGCTATATGTCAATAAAAAAGAAACAAATGAAACATTTAATAATAAAAAAGATTGTTTAAGATAGGAATACGCCAATCTGTGCATTTCAGAATCAGTAGTTGATGAATTACAAATGGCTAGAATTTGATACAGAAAATAACAAAATGCAGTGTACAGCTTTCGGAGAAGTCTGCAATATATCCCCATCAGCAGAACAAATATGTTTTACTTTTTGTTTAGTTCAATTTGTTTAATTTCAATTTTTATTTTATGTAAAAATAAATCTGTTTTTAAATCAATAGTTAACTCAAGTAGCTATAATTGATAAATTTTTATTCAAAATAAAATAATACTTACATGATTATAAAACAGGAAAGTCATTTTAAGTGATGTACAAATGTATTTAATTTCAAATGGTTTTAATAATGTCTGTGGACAAGTAGATATTAGTACTTACTGGTCCTACAAACCATTAACTATTTTTTTTAATGATTTTTATATCTGATTTTATCAGAAAAATTGCCGCCTTCCAATGATATTTTCAAATTTGGATAATTGTAGTATGCTTAAAATAAAAGCTCACAGTTTTCAAGTTAAAGTCTTTTAAACTTTAAAATTTGGAAGTAATGATCTCTTTCAATGGCCAGATCATGGGACAATCATTTGATTAGAAAGAGATCATTATTCCGTTCAGTCTATTCTTGAATTCAGAGATCATTTACTGACTTTTTTTAAATCAATCTACTGGTATGAAAACTGATTGAGCAAGAACTTTCATCTTCTCCTTTATTCATATTTAATATTGATAGAATTGAATATTGAGAATTTTGAAATTATTGAAGTTCAAAATGTTAAACTGTTCATTTGTTTCATTTCAGAATTTTTGAGAATATAAAGTCATTTTAGGAATAAAATATATCGATTGGGAATGTAAAATTCTAATTTGTCTTCTTTTTTTTTATCACTTCGCAAATAACTTGCGGATTATTTAAGACACAACTCAATTTTACGGATAGTTAAGAGTTCAGTTCATAAATAATTTGGAAGAGTAGTTAAAGTTGGCTATTTATTCAAAAGTTGATATTTATTCAAATTAATTTTATATTAATAATTAATAATATTAGATTAATTTAATATCATATATTTTCGAATAATACAAGAATTTTTAGAAAATTTTCGAGAGCTGAAGTAGGATTAGGGGGTCGACTTGTAATTCAATCCACTAACTTTGAAAAATTCTGGAAAGACTTTAGCGCCAGAAATACTTCTCATTCTATTGACCATCAGTTATAATAAATAAATATGGTGAAATATACGTATACAACATAAAAATACATAAAATAATAGTTGAAAACAGAATGCCTAAATATAAAAATTTAAAAACACTAAACTTCGCCTTCATTTTATCTGTTTTATGAGCTGAGAACATGTCCTAACCTGCGCAACTGATTTTTTTAAGCACAGCTCCTTTTTCATATGCTTTACTCTGACTTTTTGCCAAGTTGAACTGGTACATTCGTCCCCACTTAATTGCATATTGGATACTCAAATAATCCGCTTATACGAATAAAGTTTAATTTATCCAAATCATTTTATATTAAACTAATGTTAAATTTCCTTGTTTAAATGGATACTTGTTGTTTCCAGTCTTTGCTTAATTGCATGAAGAAAAAGAGGTACTGAAATGAAAAAATCTGTTCATTTTTGAGAAATGTTTCACCAGCTGGGATGAAATTTTCAGTGAAGAAGATGAGAATACAATAGGTGGTCCCTTCAATGGGGACTTCCTGTTCATTTGTTGCTCCAAACATGTGCTAGGAGTATAGTTTCAGAATATATAGCTGGCTGATATTGGAGTGAATGAGTGAGGTTTTTACCCTTCTCACTTTGACTTACTTAACTCATACATTATTTACAATGTAAAAAGGTACAGAGTAAATTGTTTCACAGTGAAGGCTTATAGTCCCCTAGTTTTGATAAGAAAAATATTTTAAACCGTAACACGCTAGCATACAGTGTGTCCTTCTCTAAAGTAGAATAATCAGTGCTTTCCCCAGTGAATACAAGTAATTTGAAATAATCAAAAAAGAAAAAAAAATTAAGTTTTGGAAGACATAAATTCCAAACATCCCAAAATGAAATAGTAAATTAATTTGTAATTTCTCAAATTACGAGGATTAAAAAAAGGAAGAAAATTGAAAACTCACTCCTCTTTTAATCGAATAACCCGCTTAATTGAATAGTATTGGCTGGAACCAATGGTATTCCTTTAAGCGGGGTTGACTGCATTGACGTTGATCCCTAATGGTCAGTGGAAAGCCTGGAGGGTGAGGAAACAAAAACAGATTAGATTAATGATATGACGTCAATTCACACTTTTCAGTAGAAGTGCTTGTGGAGAAAATCGGGGATAAATTTTAATTTCCAAGTGTAGCATGCCTTATTATTATTTTTTACATGGGCTTACATGTGAATTTTAAATTTTGGGTGAGTTTCCAAATAAAAATTGTATTCTTCAACTTATGCGCGAATGGATTTATATTCAGAAATTAATTAAAAGATATTAATTTCATGTTGCCCTCCATTTCAGGAAGCCCAAGAAGGAGATGAATGTCACCAACCTCAAGCTTCTGCAGATGAACTAGATGATGATTATCCTCCAGATGCATACTTTATGGTCAGTCAATGTGCTTGGGAAGAGGAAGTCATATGGAATGGAGAAGATGTCAAACATAAGGTCAGTAAAAGTAATCTTTTTCAACTTTGATGACCAGTCTGTTTTGTCCTCACAAAGATAATTTATTATTGTCTTCATCTATTATTATCAATAATTTATTATTATCAATAATTTATTATTATCAATAATTTATTATTATCAATTATTTATTATTATCAATCATTTAATATTTTCTATCAATTATTATTGCCTGTATTTTTATGTATTATTTAACATTGTCATTTGAAGCCTCCTTCTAATCTAGTGTTCTTCAAAAAGTTAACACATTGTTTATAGTTAATTAATAATTTTCCCATCAGGCATGTGATTCTTTCGCTAATTTGAGTAAGTCTGCCAATCTCAAAACCGCTGATTCGTGAGCTTAAGTGAATCAATAATTAATATTCCCGCGGAGTTTCACTGGTCTGATTTTCGGATATTTTTAAAATGATATTGTTTATTACAACATTTAGTTAACCCTCTTTGACGTTTCCGATTCCTGCGATTTTCGATACACGTGATTTTATCATCCATCTTTTTTGGGTTATTGCTGTAAACTTCAAAGTTTTTTTAAATTTTTGATACGATGATGACTAGCAAAGTAAAAAAAAGCAGAAATATAACAATTTTTTCATAATGTATATTTTTTTATGTTTTGATGAAAAAAACTTCATTAGTTAATAATTTTTTTTTTCCTCTGTTAAAATTTTATAAACGTTACTTTTGTGTTGCATTGAGAGAAAAAAATTCAGATAATTCTTCTTCAAGCAATAACATGTCTGGTTTATTTATGATTAATTTAATTATAATATTGTTAAAATAATTATATTTCAAATTGAGATATAAAAGAATGTTTTAAAAATTTTGTTTATTTCATTTGAATTTTAGGTTCTTTCCAAGCTGAATGACAAAAATAATGCTGCTGGTTGGGTTCCCTCCAGTCTTAATCGAACAGCTTCTGCCTTCAGTCAACAAAGTAGAATCTCATTCTTTTATTTTTTTAATTTTAAATGTCACTTACTTATGTTAGGTGTTTATAAAAAAATAATTATAAACATTGTAGTGTATCTACCACCACAAAAATAAAATTCCATTTCATTAGTATATAAGACATGTTAACTCGATTCAACCACATGCCTACCTTCACAGAAACTCCCACTTCGATTTGAACATGCCTACTTCGATGGATGGTCCCCATTGAACAGTTAATTTGCTACTTCTGACTTTGACATTATCCACCTCCTCGCGCTGTTGCTAGTCAGTCTTGATCAGACACACTCGACTGCTAATGGCAACACAGCGACGACCTACAGCTCTCCCAGCTTTTCACAAAAGAGCTATGAATCAACTAATGGTATCCCGCTCCTCGAATTCTGCCACTGATAAAATTCTGGTGGATGAGTACTGTAGTGTATCTACCACTACAAAAATACAATTCCAATTCACTAGAATATAAGACACGTTAACTCAGTTCTTTGTATTGGTACCTTTTCGAAGATGAAGGGTGATAACTACTTTCCCCACAAACATGTTTCTAGAATTAGTTAACACTTTCTCCTTTCTTCTAATATTTAGTAATAGCTATTTTATAAAATTTTTATCTAAGCTACCTACTGTTGACACATAAACGTGTGGAATTCTACCACAGATAAAATTCTGGTGGATGAGTACTGTAGTGTATCTACCACTGCAAAAATACAATTCCAATTCACTGGAATATAAGACACATTAACTCAGTTCTATGTATTGGTACCTTTTCATAGATGAAGGTTGACATTGATGATTACTTTCCCCACAAACATGTTTCTAGAATTAGTTTACACTTTCTCCTTTCTTCTAATGTTTAGTAATAGCTATTACTTAAATTTTTTATCTAAGCCATGCTCTGTGAGCAATTTTAGTCGTCATCTTTGTGGCACCCTTCATTATATTAAACGCCAACAACATTTTTTATTCCATTTATCTTTGACATAATATGAAGAACTGTGTGGATGAATGGTAGGAGTTACATTTTAGAGAATTTAAATGTTTATGTGCTAACAGTAGGATTATATATTATCAGAATCTATTTGGCATTTTAATTTGCTGTCAAGAGGCAAGTTTACGAAAGTTTTTCATTGACTGTTTATTTCCATATACACTTATATCATTATTCCACTGTGAAAACACTCTACTTCATTCACAAGGTTTTTCAGAGAAAAAATTCTTAGCATAATAGAATGTTGTTTAGTTAAGTAAGACTAAATTAAGAACTTTTTCTGTTAACTATCTATTTTTTCTAAAATATCACCTATACCCATCATATACTCAGGTCTTTCTTGTTTGTTTTAGGTTCATGTGAGTATTTGACTTGTTTTGTTACGTAAAAAATCTTATTTTAAGGGATTTATGTGGGTCTAAGGGATTTCTTAAGTATACGAGTCTTATTATGATATATTACTTTTTAATTTTTTTCTTTCATAAATATTTCTATTTTATTCTATTCTTTTATTTATTTTACTCTTTGCAACATTTTTTTATTAAAAAATGTCTATACAATGTTTTTTGAAACATATAAGATGTCTGTCTATTAACATATACATTTGCTATGGTGTATTTAAAAACATTATACGCACATAAAAATTATATATTTATGCTTTAACTTGTTATGTACTTAAATTGCTAATAGAATGCTCTATGCTTCCTATATGTTTCATAAATATAATGAATCAATTGTACAGTTTTTTTTTTTAAAAAAAAAAAGGTAATTTTAAAGTGCTGACATTTTACAAGCTAGATATCTTTTATTGTGATTGAGGATTGCATCATGATAAACAAGATTTTTAGTGCTTTCTAAAAACTACTCTATACTATTTATAGTATTTAAGGTGGGTGACTTCGTTCTTCATGAAAAAATATTGGAGAAACTTGAATTTCAAAGTCACTTTGAGTCAATACTAATCAACAGGAGTATAAAGAAGGAAAATTAAGTCACTAATCCGAAACCCATGTGAACGATGGCAACGCACCGCTGAAAATGTATAAGGCATCCTAGGTTTTACACATTTTCAGTGGTACGTTTACATGTCTCAATTAGATTTTTTTTTTAATTAAGTGAATTCAAATGAAAGATAACAATACCGATATGTTATGCCGCATTTATTATAGAATATTTACGAAACTACAGACAAAGACATGAAACTAAAAATAATCCCTAAATCATCCCTTTACAACAATCGCTGATCCAAGTGACCACTGACAATTTCTTTTTGTTGATCTGAGTTAAATTTTAGGAGCCTCAGACTGAAGAACCATGAGTTAATTTTGATCCCTGCTAATCAATATGCATAAGCAAACTTTATTTTGTTTGACCTAGCATGATCATACAGACCCAAGATAAATGGAAAAACAAAAGTTGTTTTTCAAATGAGCTATGTTCCATTCTTCCAAATGAAATTCTCCTTTGCATTGATTTTTAAACTAAAATTAAATAAATTGATTAGTAAGCCTCAAAAAATAACCCTCTTAGATTTTTTATTCGATGTACTTCATTTAAGGTAATGATATTTTCAATGATTTCCTTATACATTGTAAAGTCGCGCATCCAGAATCAATGGGACTTTCAGAAGTCCGTATAATAGATTTTTCTGTATAATAGACCCCCAAGGTAAACAAAGCTTAAAATGATCTAATAAACGATCTGAATCTAAGCAAAAAATAAATAAAATTTATTTTTAAGGGGAATAATGTCTTAGTATTAGAATATCTAATCAATCAAATATGAAATATGTATTAGAAAAAAAATATTACTGAAAATTTAGAAAACTAAAAAAATTTGACAGTTATGAAAATATTAATCCGCCATTTTGAACTAGAACGATTCAAACAGGAAGGGGAAATTCACATCATTCTGGAACAAAGCTTAAAATGATCTAAATCTAAGAAGCAAAAAATAAATAAACATTATTTTTAAAGGGAATATTGTTTTAGTATTAGATTATCCAATGAATCAAATATGAAATATTACAAAAAAAAATTATTGCTTAAAATATAGAGAACCAAAAAAAATTGACATCTATGAAAATAATAATCCGCCATTTTTAACTAGAATGATTCAAGCAAGAAAGGGAAATTCCTGTCATTCATTAAGGTGGGTAGGTGGAGGAGAAAAATTCATTTCCTCCTTATTTGTGAAAGAATATAAGTGTAAAGAGTAGATCATTCAAGTTGAGGGCAGGGAAGTGACAAATTATTGTTTTCTCTCCAATCATTGGCTATCAATCAAGCATAAAGGTGATGGGGTTTTCTTTATTTTTTCTTGTATGACTGAAAGAATCTGCTAAAGAGAGAATGTTACCCCCTTTTTTTCCCCCGCTTCCTAAATATTACATGGTATGGGGAAGAACTAATGTTTCTCAAGAACGTGCATCCTTTTAGACCTATTCAAATTTTCCATTTTGACTCCCCCTCCACGTTACCGCTTGCTGCGTTTACCCTTTTCTTGGTTCCAGGAAGTGCCTCTTTCACAAGTCAGCTGCATAGGAAAGGAGGGGGGAGGGGACTCAGTTGCGGTCTTTTGAAAACAATTCTCCCTCTTTCCCTGCATTCCAAAGTAGGAGCGTCTCTAATGGTCACTCAATGGTCTTTGTAGATCTTCTCTTCCCCTTTGTGATTTATGGGTTCAATGCATAAATCAGGGGTTCAGTGCAAGCTAGAAGAGAAAACGTGTCAAAAGTTTTTTTTTTTTTTAAAGAAAGGGGAAGATGAAGAGATGTTTGTTTATTTTGATTGTTAAAAAGTGTCCCGGAGATCGATCCTTCCGGAAAAGTAGGGGTACAAGATTTTTTTTAATTTTTTTTTTTCTTTAATTATGATTACTATTGAAGCATTATACACAATCACTTTGGGGTAAGAGCGGGATTTCATAAATATCATGTCTGCTTTTTGTTTGTGTTGTTTTTACAAAACATCCTTTTCCTTGAAAATTGTGCAATATCAGGAAGTCGAGGAGTTCATGGAAAACCTAGAAATAAGTCAGAAATTGCTTCCAGCTTTAAAAGTCTGCAAATATTTTTTTAATACTAACAAAAGTCTGGTAACAATGGGTAGTCAATAAGGCATAAATAATTATGACATCAGCATAAATAATTATGGCATCAGTTATGACATCAGCATAAATAATTATGGCATCAGTTATGCTGATTTCTAGAATAACTTTTTGTTAAATAATTACAGACTAAAACATAATACAAAAAAAAAAGTTTTCTAACAATTTTTTGCATTAAACTGGGTCAGCGTGATTAATCTAAATTATAAGTCCACTACCTAACATCAAACGAACTTAGTTCTCGGGTTGAACTATATCAGTGTTTTTAGCAGCTTGTTATACAAAAATACTGTTATTTTAATTCAAAGTGGCAGAATTTTTTACAAGACTTCTTTTTCAGCAAAAACAATTGCTGCCACACCTGGAACTAAATCATCAGGTCAGCAAGGAACCAAATCTGCCAAAGGTTCTGCATCAAATAGTAAGTGAAAGTTGGCTTTCACACTGTAAACACGAAAAAGACTTAAGTTATTAGGCTTAAATAAATTCAGTTAATTTTTTTTATACATTGTGTCTCAACGTTGTAACAAACTTTTGAGGAAAGGGTACATCATAAGGATTGGGCATTGCAAAACAACCCATCAACATGTCAGTCAACAACACCTGATCATGAAGTGAACAACAGATGTTCAAAGTTTGTACCATCATACCCCATGCATACCTGACTATGATGGATCATGGATTACTCCAGATGGTTGCATGCTGGGCAATATGGCATGAGGAAATGGTAACATTGGTAGATCTAATAAAACAGGAGAGAATAATCGATTGAAACTATTTGCATATTTATAGTAGATTAATAGAGTTCATAATGTTACAACTAGTGTTCAAAGTTTACACCATCATGCTCCATGCATACCTGATTTCAATGGAGTGTGGATTGCGGTTGCATGCCATGAGCCACAAACAATTAGTATATATTTAGTCGATTAAAAGAGTTCATAATGTTACTACAAATGTTGCAAGCTTGATCCATCTATGCATGCTTTACTTAAATGGGTTGTGGATTGCTCAACATGGTTGCATGCCAGGAGCAAACTATTGGCATATTCATGGTAGATTGATAGAGTTCATTAAGTTACAACTAATGTTCGAAGTTTGACTTACCCTATGCATGCTTGACTTTAATGGAGCATGGATTGCTTGGCATGGTTGCATGCCAGGATTTTCTTTGATTGTGGTGACAGTGAGCCTCACCACTAGATCTATATTGGATTCCACGGTCTCTTAATGCAAAATAACTATGAGATTACCATATGTATGTTCGTATTATGTGATCCTATTCATGCCTGATTTTGGAGCTTCGATTGCTAGACTTAGTTGCATACCAAGAGCTTTTTTAATTGTAGTGGCAGCACAGGCCAGTCTCACCACTAGATCTGAAGATTTTACGGTCTCGTTAAATATGATAGCTTTGAAGGCACCATAGATTCAACAGACCCTATGCACGCCTGACTTTGATGGGGCATGGATTGCTGAACATGGTTACAGGGCAGGAATATCTTTGATTGTATTGACAGCCCATGCAAGTTTTACCTCTAGATCCATTACGAACTTCACAGTCTCGTAATAAACAATAGTTTGAAAGCTCCTCACACAAAAAATCAAGACAAATTGAATCAGCAACCCTACAGTACTGTGTATTATAGTAGTGAAATGCAGGTCACCACCTGGCAGTGTACAATGGTTTTTCACATCATGGGTTACCATGTCATTCTCTATCCATATGTGTTCCATTTCTGAAGTTTGTTTTAATATTTTTAAGACACCCTGTATAAAAATAGTTAGGAGTTAAATGTCACATATTTCTTTACGTCACCACCCTTGTGAATGTCGCTTGTCACAATTTGGCTGCTTATGAACTCTTGGCTTTATGTAGGCAATTTAGTCCTAATGCTATAACATAATACTAATACTTTGGTAGGAATTGCCTTGTAACAACTTAACAAATAACACAATAGTATTTTATTTCTAGATGAGTCCTGAGCACATTAACAAGGTTTTCTCTCCCAAGTAAGGTTTTTCTATGCTTTTTTGAACCCCTCTGACTTTTGGCATCATCATGTTGGATTTATTGAGACTTTTGCTCATATTGAAGGAAATGCAGACACTCTGCACTAACTCTGGTGGCAGAACTAACCTCAATAAAATTATTTATTTTTATATTTGACTCTACAGTGAAACCTGGTAAGTTAACCATCCCATTGTTTATGAGTTAACCACCTGTCTAAGCAAACCACGAAAGTAAGTGGGCCACTTACAAAGCTTCCACTGAACTTACCTAGTGTTTCTTAATCAATAAATTAACATTAATTTTCTCATGACAAAAAAAAAACATGGGATACAAAAGAATGGTGTTGGGTATTTTGGTGTTGGTATTTATTTATTAACAACTAAGAATAAAATTTCTTATAGATTAGCAATTAGTTTTAAATTCAAACTGCTTCAGATAAATTTCTTTTTATCAAACCATCTCATGTAGTAATGTAGTTTCAATTATAGTTGACTTAACCCAGCATAAGCAGTTTTAAAATTTTATTTTTTTATGTATTAGAATCTGAAGTACCTGAGGAAAAGGATGACACCTGGTATTCAATATTTCCAGTTGAAAATGAGGATCTTGTGTATGCTCAGTGGGAAAATGATGTTATTTGGGACAGTGAGGTTTGTACTCTTGTGCTTGATTTTTCATAGTTTTTGACAGATTTCTTTCAAATTTTGTATTTTGTCGTATAAAATTACACAATGAAAAGTTTGTGTATCTTACAGTTTAAAAATAACCAATATTGAAAAACAATAATGAATAATTTATTATTAAAAATTACTTTTTGCATGGAGTCATTAGATAAATGAATAATATAATTTTCTGCAAAAGTTTTAAAAAAGTGAAGGTTAGGTAAAATACAAAAAATCTATATTTTGCTGAGGTTAGGGGAAATACAAAAAAAGTGAAATTATTAGGAGGTTCAATTTTTCAAGTAGTCTCCTACCTTAGCTGACAGATCATATTTTCCAAATTATGGCTACACCCCCCTCTATAATGCAATGGTCAAAAATCGAAATCTGTAAAAAAAAAAGAAAAAAAAAGGTATGTTTTTGTGTCTGATTCTGCAATGAAATTAATAGTTAGTCCTAATTAACTAGCACATTTGAGGTCTCTCGTTTGAATCTTTGAGATTAACACTTTGTAAAAAAGTCCATCATTAGAACAAAAGTTATTAAAATTTTTAAACTATATTTTGCTTTTAATATGTGTTTCTGCACTTCATATAAAGTTGCTGTGTACCCATGAAGTAAAGTGAAATATTTTTAACCCAATATTTTTATGTACAGTAATATATATGTTCATCTTAAATCAGTGAGCAGGTGAACAGTGAGCATCTGTTCACTCATTTTTTATAGAGTACATTACTATGTATATAGTAAAATGTAGTACTCATTTATTATTCTTATTCTAAAATTAGATTTAATATTGGCTTCTCTATTCCACAGGGTGTAAGCATTTTCTTTATTTAAAAAACGCATTGTTGTTCTTGAATTGTTGTTATTGATTTGTATTCATTTTAACAGGCAATGGAGAAAATACCGGAACCTAAAATTCTCACTCTTGATCCAAATGACGAAAATATAATTTTGGCAATTCCAGATGACCCAGATCCAAATTCCTTAGCATCAAATGAGCCTGTCAAGGAAAAAAAGGTAAAGCTAGTGATTTAAGAAATTTTCTCCTTCTGCAGTTTATTGCACTTGTTTAAATTTTAATAATCAGCCATATTAATGTTTGATAACATATCATATTCTTTTGTTCCACATTATATTATCTTTTAACTGCCGAGTTGAACATCAGAGTTAAACATTTAATGCTTAATTTTAGGACATGGCAAGAAAATCTAGGATTCTATTAGGAAAGGCTGGAGTTATATCAGAGCCGGAGCCCCCCAGTCCGGTAAGATCTGTATATATTTTGCTAATGTTTTAGTTGTTTCATGTAAATTCATTTTATTTTAAATTTATTATTCGTGATAATATAACGTTAGTTAAATTTTAATATTTTGATTTTGGTTTTTGAATTCATTCTATTTTTTTTATCCTAGAAATATATGAGTTATTGTTTTGCTTAAAAATTAATTTTGAACACTTTTTATGTTTAAAATGTTTGTGATATTTAATTGCAGCCCCCTCCACAAAATACAAAAACAGATCCTTTTAATATTTCAAATGATGAGTATTATAATCCAAAAATGACACAAGATTCCGCCTTGAAACCAAATGTTGGAGGAAACCTTATCCAAGTAAGTTCCATTTAAAAAGTTTTTAACAGATTTCAGTTTAATTAATTGGTAAGTTAGATTTAAATAAATATCGTTACAGTTAACTTTGAGACATAGTAAAATTTTATTTTAGTAAAAAAAAAAAAAAATCTTTTTATTGAAATTTTATTTGCAGTCAAATTTTGAACTTATCGTATCACCCATTTTTAATGAACTGGAAGATAATAGTTGGATAACACTAGCAGGAAAAAGGTTAGTCTGGAAAAAACTTGAGAAGGCCAAGGCCCACCCTGGGCTGTCATGGCAGGGGTCTGTTTTGAAGAAATTTAGGTCCGTTAACGGACCCTTCACAAAATATCTTTCCATAAAAACGGACCCTTCACAAAATATTTTAACTTAAAAACGGACCCTTCACAAAATATTTTAACTTAAAAACGGACCCTTCACAAAATATTTTAACTTAAAAACGGACCCTTCACAAAATAATTTAACTTAAAAACGGACCCTTCACAAAATGATTTTTCTTTTAATCGGACCCTTCACAAATTTGTTTATCTTCATTATTATTTTGTTAATCGAATAAACCCTTTCCAGGGCAGAAAACAAGAAAGATGGATGTAAACGAATTAAGTTTTGTCTTCGGCAGACGATTCTTCCATTATTCGTCCGAAATTAATATTCTGCGTTCAGCAGTATAGGCTAAATACCAAATATTTGTATGTTGCATCTCTAATTTAGAAGCAGCAATTGTTGTTTATTTTTTAAAATTTAATTTTTTTAATTATAATTTTACAGTGTTGAGCATAATCTTGTATGTCTTTACAATTTAAAAACTCCTTGAAAAAGTTTTTTTTTTTTGCAATAACGGACCCTATTTGCACAAATTCATAAATGCGGACCCTGATTGAAAGAATGTGAGTAATTTTTTCACAATTTCACGAAAAACGGACCCTTCACAAAATGTCTGGACAGACCCCTGCATGGGAGCCATTGATGATGATGATGGAAAATGATCGCATCGTGCTTTAAGTGGAGAGATATTTTATTAAAATTTTGTGAAATTGCTCTTATTTCTAAGCAGAGAAACTTAAACAATCAGTTACTTAATACAACAGTAGCTCTAGTAAATTATTCCTGTATCAGAAACAATTTTTTGCATTAATATTCAACAATCAAGTAGTTTAAATAAATTAAAAAAATAGATGAATTAAGCACAAATTAAAGGTACATGGATACCACAGTTTCGGTTCTATAAGAATGAACCTTCTTCATTGTTGAAACACAATTTTCTGTTTGAGACTCTGAGGAAGATTATTCTTATTAATAGAACCAGAACTATAGATTGTCTCTTTATTTGTGCTTTATTCACTTTGATTTGCTTTATTGATAAGTAGCACATACTTGTGCTATATCCACATGGTTTAGTTTTTATCCATATTCATATACTCTATCCTTATTTAATTAAAACAGTTTGTAAAGAAAAACCTTTCATGCAGTTCTGTCCAGGCACAAGCTAAAATTTTAAAAAAGAAAAATTTATTATTTCTATTGATAAATTAAACTCTATGAATTATTGTTATGTATTTATAATTTCATAAATGTTCATGAAAATAAAGTACAGTAGGGAACCGATTATCCGGAACGATCGGGACCATCGCTATTCCGGATAACTGATTTTTCCGGTTTTCTGAATCGCTACAAAAAGCCGTTTTTTTTATTGTTAAACCCAACGAAAAATTTTCTTTTTGGGAAATAATCTTAAAAAGAAGAAAAAACGATGAAGTAATACACTAATGATTATTTCCAAAATGATGGTAAGGTAAACATCTTTCAAAAAAGAAAGAAAAATCCTAAAATCTTATGAGGAAAAAAAAAAAATTTTTTTTTTAAATGGCGAGAAAATTTATCGAATTTTTTTCCGGTTTTCTGATTTCCGGATTACGGGTTCTGTACTGTATAATAAAATTATGGTAAAATGAAACATATTAAATATTTAATAAGTATTATATTTCTTAATTAATTTTTTTTGTGATTAAAAATTTATTTTCAAAATGTCAAGTAATTTTTAAAAATAGACAATTCAGCAGTCTCGACCATGCATTTATTTATGTTTATAGCCAGATTGAAATATTTCAAAGCATTTCAAACATAAATATGACTCCGTTTTCTTTACTAGGTTGCAATCAGATAATATTTATTACTTAATTTTACACTTTTTAAATACTTTTTATTACTCTTTTTAATTTTAAAATTAGAGTTTATTTTTAATAGCCTTAACTATTATCAAAATTGTTTATTTTTAGCACTCTATCCCAGCCATAGAGCTGACCCAACCCTTTTTCCCGACCCATATGGGTCCTCTTAAGCTGAGACAGTTTCATAGACCTCCACTCAAGAGATATTCACATGGTAGTCTTGCACAACCTGGTTTTCATGGAGTTATTCCTTTATTGAAACACATCAAGAAAAAAGCAAAGGTTTGATTTAATTTTCTTTATGCACACTATTTTTGTTATTATGGTTGAAGATTTTTAAAATACAAACCTTTGAACATAAGGCTTTGTATTATATAGATCATTTCACATATCATTTAACTTGACAAAACCAATATATATGTGTGTGTATTTATATATTTATGTATAAATANCATTTATTGTAAAGGATGTGTCCTGATGAAGACCTTTACGTTTTCCCATTAAAAGTTTTTCTATTATATTTTATTCTTCGTGTTTATATGTATATATATATGAAACAGATCAAAATTAATACTTTAAAATATTTTTTCAACAAAAATAGTTTAAGATAGTTGGAGTATTTATGATTTACAGAAAAATTATTAAGTATAATTATTTGCTGAGCATAAGAACAAATAACTAACAATTTTATCAATTTTGGTTTGCTTTAGAAATAATGCAGTTTATAGAGAATTGCTGGTTCATGGGATGGTGTTACCCAAATCTTCTACTGTATATGTTTAGGTTTTTGCAATTTTAATTAATGTTAGAAATATGCTTCCTAATATTTAAGAAGAACCATAGAACCTATAATAATCAGAATATTTGATTTTGGCTACAAATAAATAAATAAAATAAAGTGCTTGAGAATTATTGGAAAATGTTGCTTTTTCTTACTAAAACCTATAATGTTTTGTTTTTTTTTTTTTCAAATAGCCCTGATGAAAACAGTTAACTCATATTTTCTATTATTTTAATGTAATAAAAGATTATAGTATTTTTCTATCCCAAAAGAAAAATAATTTTGAAATTAATAGTAATGGTCTCGTCGTTATATAAAATAAACAAAATTAGTGACATTAAATTATGACTTTACTCAAAATTATACTACTACTTCCACTATTTGTGAAGGTTGAATTAAATTGATAAAAAAATTATCTTTTTAATGACATTTTAAATTTTTCTTTTTAAATGTTATTGTTTACTTTTGCATAAAAAAACTTCAAGATTTTCTGTAAGAGATTTAGTATTAAAACAAATTTTCACATATTATAAATCAATAAGTGCATTATGCTTAGAAATGTAAAAATATAAATTAATAAATGACTTGAATACTTAATGCTTAAGTCATTTCCAATCGTTTCCTATTGTACAAGTAAACTTTAAAATAATATTTTTGTGTCGCAACAACCAGAAATAAGACGTGAGTTGTACCAAACAATTTATTTAAACATTCACACGAAAAATCGCAAAATATTACCCAAAAAAATATCTCTTCTCAGAAAAGAACTCTCTTTTTCAACTACACAAAAAAGAGCATCACTTCTTGTGTGTGTCTCTCAAGCAACATCATTTTAGCATTACCTCTGGAGGAATTGATGCTTTTATCTCAGTTGTCTCGCTGTTACGTTACAATATTTTTACTTAAAATAATATTTTTTTATAAGCAATATAATATTAAAACAAGTTTTCACATATTATAACCAAATGATTTGTTATACATTATGCTTACCTACATAAAAATGTAAATAAATAAAAAACTTGGAATACTTATTGAAAGTGATACTATTAATTTTCTTTAAATAATTTTTTAACAATATCATATAATAAACTAATATCATATGTTGTAGCTTATCTCAAAATGATTACAATTTATTACGATTTTTTAATTTAAAAAATATATTAATATATTGCGTTTACATTGACTGTACTTATTACTTTATTTGAAATTAATCTTAAAAGTAGATTTTGAAATTAATAGTAATGTATATGTTCATGTAAACTATAAAAATTAATGATCAATGATTAAATTTTAAATGTAAATTAAAAGTTAAAGAGTACCGTTTTTAAAAAGTGCTTAAAGGTGCTTATTTTCGATTTTCGTTTCTTAAAAGCCCTTAAAGGGACTTTTTCCATGGGTGTTTTAAAAAGTGCTTAATTTCCGAGATGTGATTTTTTTTTACCATGTTGATTTTCGCCACAAATTATGCAAAAAGACACTGTCCTATTCAACGTTTTCACAATTAATTCAACCCTAATATATTTCGGCTTACTGCTTGTCTGTAGTGTATGAAAACACCATTTGTTTTACATGTTTGATGAAATACTTGCGGGTCTGCACTTGCGTATACTGAGCTGGATTCAGTGGTAAAGATTTTTAACTCTCATGTGCAATTTGCAAGAGATTCTCAATTTTTGCTGCATTTTGCAAGAGATTCTCAATTCCAGACTTCATATTTCGCCCCCTGTACTAGAATCGAAAAATCTCTCGAATTTTTGCTGATTACGGGGACCAACTAAACGTTGTCAAATTTTTTTCTCTATTAGTGATATAAAATTTCATTTCTCTTGTTAATTTCATTGTTTGTGACGCGCCCTCGTCTGCGTCACTGTAAATAAAACCGGATAAAACTTGTCAACCCTCTCTAATTATGATATTTTTCAAAGTGCTTAAAAATATTTTTTGAGTGCTTGAAAAGTGCTTATTTTTTGTTGAAAAATTTGGCTACGCACCGTGTTAAAAATATAAAGTAGAAAAATCAAATTTGCTCATTTATTTTCAGAGTGTAACAAAATGGGCTCTGATTATATTTTTTTGTTTCTTGATTAGATGCGAGAGCAAGAGAGAGAAGCGTCTGGTGGAGGGGAAATGTTTTTTATGAGGACAGCAGAGGATTTGACAGGGAGAGACGGAGAACTGATTTTGGCAGAGTATTCTGAAGAACACCCTCCTTTGCTTTCACAAGTTGGAATGGCTACAAAAATAAGAAACTACTACAAGCGTGTAAGTTTTTTATTAGAACTTTAACATCTTATTTTGTGTTAATAAATGTCATAAAATCAACTGGAACATTACTAAAACACTTTTGGATGAAATTAACTTTTCTTATGTGAGAAAATAATAAAAAAAGTTTAACTGCTTATAGACATGCTAAAAAAATCTATGAATTTGTAAAGTTGTGCCAAATTAAAAAAATATATATATATTAGTATTTTTATAATATTTTTTTAATTCCCCAATATAATTTAATTATTTGACTTATTAAAAAAATTTTATAAATAGTTGGCGATACTATATTATCCATTATAATTACAAAATACAAAAATAAGGAACAACTACAAATGTGTAAGTTTTTTTTATTAAAACTTTAACGCCTTATTTTGTGTTAGTAAATGTCATAAAATCAACTGGAACATTACTAAAACACTTTTGAGTGAAATTAACTTCTTTTTTTTTATGTGAAAAAATAATAAAATATTTTTAATCGCTTGTAGACATGCTTAAGAAATCCATGAATTTGTAAAGTTGTGCCAAATTTAAAACAAAAAATATTAGTATTTTTACAATAATTTTTGTTAAAATATTTTGCAATATAATTTAATAATTTAACTTATTAAAAAATTTTTATAAAACTTTTATTAATAGTTGGCAATACAATATTATCCATTATTATTATATTTTTAATTTTTTTTTTAATTTAGTAATTTAAATTTATTTACTAATTTAAAAAACAGAGGATTTAAAAGGTTATTAAGAAAAATAAATTTAGTAGATTCTTTTTATTATTATTATTATTACCATTTACCTAAAATTGTTGGCTAAAAAATATCAGGCCTTGCCTAAAAATTGTGTCATTTCAATTATTGTGGTGTGGTTTAATGTTCATATTTTATTTAACTTATTTGATGCTTAGTTTTTTATCATTAGAAGCATAAAACATTGTTCTCCACTTGTTCTTATTGGTTTTAGAAGAGTAAAAATTTGATGCATTCTTAGCAAATCTTTGAGAGACTTTACTTTCTGGATTTAAATAGAAGCCTGAAATTAATTTCCTTTTATTATTTTTAATTTTCATTAATTTCTCATTAATTATTTACTAATTATTATTACTGAGAATTATTTCCATTCCATAAATTAATATTTTTTAGTATTATTTCGAATCATTTTTGGAAAGTAAAGATACTTCACCGACATCAGCAAAGGAAAAGTTTCTGTGAGTCCATTGGCAACACTAATTGTAATTTTAAACAGTTTACTTTTCCCTTGATGTCATTATACGTTGAGCCTTGTTTGAGCAGCCTATCTTTATCATGTCTGTATTAATTCAGAATCTGTCGGATGTGAAGTGGATTCTGTAATGCTCTTTCTTCATGCAAAAGGTCCGTTGGATATTCACAATTAAATTCTTTCTGTCTATGGAAACAGACAAAATTTAACAAATTGGTGTCTTGTTTTCTCTGAAGATAGGACTGATGTTCATGACGAAATCAGAACAGATAAGCCATCTGTGATCACTGATGCCCTGTTTTGAAGAACAGAGGAAACAATTTGAGCAAATAGACATTTCATATTAAAAGATTTGCTTAAAATCATACCAAACATGTCTATGATAACTTTATAAAGCAGTGACTATTACCTTAGGGTACTGGAAATTGTGTGTTTGATAGTTTCCAAAAATGATAATGGAAGAACTTAAAGGAAAGGGATCAGCTACACACTTGACTTCCTTACATATTATGCAGAAGCAGATGATAAGTTTTTTAATCACATTGTGACTGGTGATGAGACGGGTTAAACGTAAGAGTTGTTGACAAGCAGAGAAACACTTGTCCTCCCACAGGGCTTCAAACCAAAGCACTACTGAATAGTTATAAATGAAAAATTTTAGATCATCTACCATACAGCCCGGACCTTGCACCCACTGACTTTCACCTATTCCTTGACCTGAAAAAATATGTTGCAGAGCAAAACTTTCATGATGATGATGTGATCAAAACTGAAGTTATTCCGATAACAGTGGCAAAGTTCTATGACTGACAAAGGCTCGTACCTGGACTTTACAAATGCTTTGGCAACAGCAATAACTATGTCAAAAAATAAGACATGTACCAGTAAATAATTTGTAATGATGTTTAATCAATTCAGATTTTTTCAAGAGAGTATGTGGCCTTGTATCTTTGCTTTTCGAAAACGCTTCGTATTTCCATTACATAAATTTATAATTTTTAAATGTTTATATAGTTAAATGCTTATTTTATGATTACACATATAATTTTATGTTTCGTTAAATGCAAATGCTTAATTTATGATTAAGTAAGATTACAGTTTTTAATTTTTAAATTATTTCACTAGAAAAGATTATATTTCTGAATAATTTGCAGAAACCTGGAAAAGACAGTGGCGCTCCTGAATATAAATTTGGAGAAACCGCTTATGCCCATACTTCACCCTTTTTGGGTGCTTTAGCACCTGGTCAAAGTCTACAATCCTTTGAAAACAATTTATTCCGTTCTCCTATCTATGAACATGAATTTCCTGATACAGATTTTGTTATAATACGTTCAAGACAGCAGTGAGTTGTTTTTATTTACTTTATCCATATTGAAACTAAAATTGAGATATAACCATTAAATGACTTTTTTTTACCATTATTGTTATTATTATACTAAATTATCAGATGTTATACCTGTTGTAAATCTTAATAGTTACAACTTTAAATAATTAAAATTTCAATTTCTTGTTAGATTAATGGAGGGTTGGCTGAATGTAAACAATAACAAGCTTCCTAAAATCAGAAGAAGTTTAGAAAACTTCTGGTGTATCCATCCGCTTATGTTATGCTAACGAGGCGATGCGTGAACTGGCTTAATATTCTTGGAAGTTTTATTTTTGTGAATTTTGTTCAAATTCATGTGACATTTTGCCATTCATGAGAGTCATCTGTAATTTATAAATTTTAAATGGTTGTGTGTCTAAAACATTGAGTGAGGCAATGTGTGAACAGGCTTAATATTCTAGGAAGTTTTATTATTGTGAATTTCATTCAAATCCAGGTGAAATTTTACCATTCGTAAGAGTCATCTGTAATTTATAAATTTTAAATGGTTGTGTGCCTAAAACATTGAGTGAGGCAATGTGTGAACAGACTTAATATTCTAGGAAGTTTTATTATTGTGAATTTCATTCAAATTCATGTGAAATTTTACCATTCATAAGAGTCATCTGCAATTTATAAATTTTAAATGGTTGTGTGCCTAAAACATTGAGTGATGCAATGTGTGAACAGGCTTAATATTCTAGGAAGTTTTATTATTGTGAATTTTGTTTAAATTCACGTGAAATTTTACCATTTATAAGGAATTATCTGTAATTTGTAAATTCTAAATGGTCATGAGCCTAAAACGAATTTAAGAAAACTAATATCACAATATAAATAAAGTGTAAAGTTTGCCATATTTTGAGTTTCATCCCTTATTTGGCTAAAATTATGTAAATATATCTCCATATGTTATTTTTTGGGTGGCATCATAACATGCTTGCTGGATCTTTGAATTCATTTGTTATTTGTTTCGTTGAAAGTTAAATTGAAAGAACACGTGATATTGCGAATACTACTAGTGTAATAATACTGAATGGCATGCTTTTCCAAGCTTAGGATTAAAAATCAATCAGAAGTACTAATTCGAAAGTCTTGTCGGTATCTCCATCTAACTAACTCCATCTGTTCTTAGCTTTGCATGGTCAACCAACCATGCGTAATCTTTGTGTATAGCAAAATTGTTAAAAAAAAATTTTTAACTTTTAATAATAGTTTTAATTTTTTTCCAGTTATTTTGTTAGAGAAGTTGAGTCTATTTTTACTGTTGGCCAAGAATTACCACTGTTTGAAGTACCAGGACCTAGCTCAAAGAAGGCTAACAATTTTATCCGCGACTTTTTACAGGTAAAGTACTAATCATTTTTTATTATTTCAAAAGGAAAAAAAAAACTTGATTTAATATTAGCCCACTTAAAATTTAATTTCTGTGCAACATATGATTTTTTAAGTAAAAAAGAAAATCAAAAACTTTTTTAAATAGTTTTAGAAGTTTTTAGTTTGTTTTGACAATTATTTTTTTCAGTTATAACTACTGTTTAATATTTTTTCAAAACATGTATGCTTTGTGTTACTTTAGTTTTTGCATTTTATCTAAATTATGATATAGGAATTATATAAATTATGTTTATTTATTACTTTAATTTTTTCCTCCATATTTTATCTAAAATTTTTATTCAAACTTTTAATTTTTTAGTTTAGTTCAATTTATTTCTCATTAAGCGGGCCTGCTAAGTTTTTTAATTTTTAGCTAAAGATTTTTTCCAAATGCTTGGAAAAAATTTAGTTTGAACGTTTTATTAAAAAAAAATTTGGTAAGATTCGTAGTTGTTCTAATATTCTTAATTTTTCAGGATAAGAAATATTTTGTCCTTATTGGTCCTAACTTTTAGCTTTTTGTCCTGATATTCCTTGTTTTTGTGTTTGTTCTGAACATTTTATTTTTTAGGAGCATTAATGCATATTTTAAAATAATTTATTTGAACAATTATTCTCTTGTTGAAAGTTCAAATTATTATTTTAAATAATTTACAGAATTTTATTTGACACAAAATCAGCTTCTCAAAATTATTTTTTAAACACATTATTTTTTTTTAATTTCACTTTTTTTATTTTTAAATCTCATGCTTGATCATGTGTGTGTATAATCAGCTCCTTTTTTCTTGCATTGCCTTCTTTTAATTGATACACATCATATTTGATCATAGGTAAACCCAATTTTTCTATAAAGAGAAAAATCCTAAATTTTTTTTGACAGAACACAATATTATTGGCATTTGCAGAAAATAGGATTTCGTTTCCTCTGTAATTTTGATGGTATTAAAAAAAAAATCATATTTTACCCANAATTTTGATAGTATTAAAAAAAATCATATTTTACCCAATACTTCATTTCATGCTCATATAAAGTATTATAATTCATGTAAAGTATTATAAAGTATTCTCTCTATATCTACATTTAATTAATTAATAAAATTTTATCCTTTTGATTGCTAATCTAATTAGACTTTTGTGTTTTCTATATGGTGAATGCATGAGTACTAACTTAAATTAAGTCTACTTGAATTCTGTGCTTCAAATTTTGCTTGAAATCTTGATTATTTCATTCAAAATTATGATATTTTTCACTTTTTTTATAGGTTTTTATTTATCGTCTATTTTGGAATAGCAAAGATAATCCCCGTCGTATCAAAATGGAAGACATTAAAAAAGCATTTCCTTCTCACTCAGAAAGCAGCATAAGAAAGCGGTTGAAACTCTGTGCCAATTTCAAACGAACAGGTTTGGTTGATTATTTTTTTTTTACTTAATGCATGTACTAATGCAGGGGTCTGTCCTGACATTTTGTGAAAGATCCAGTTTTTGTGAAATTGTAAAAAAATTACTCACATTCTTTCAAACAGGGTCCTGCTTTTATGAATTTGTGCAAATAGGGCAATTTGTGCAAAAAACTTTTTCAAGGAGTTTTTAAATTGTAAATCAATACAAGATTATGCTCAGTACTGTAAAATTATAATTAAAAAAATTACAGTTTCAAAAATAAACAGCAATTGCTGCTTCTAAATTAGAGGTACAACGTACAAATATTTGGTATTTAGCCTATACTGCTGAACGCAGAATATTCATTTCGGACGATTAATGGAAGAATGATCTGTCGAAACTTAATTTGTGTTTACATCCATCTTTCTTGTTTTTTGCCCTGGGAAGGGTTTATTCAATTAACGAAACAATAATGAAGATAAGCAAATTTGTGAAGGGTCCGATTAAAAGATAAATCATTTTGTGAAGGGTCCGTTAACGGACCTAAATTTCTTCTAAACAGACCCTTGCATGTTATTTACTTCTCTTTCTAATTAACTTTTTAACTTACTTAAATGAATTTGATTTTAGAATTTATGAATACAAAGGAAAACTTATTTGGCAAATCTGCTAATGCATAATAGGACGTCAAATATGGCATAAATGGTACTGGGGACATGAAAAAGAAGTTTTGAGTTTAGCCTTTGAGTTTTTTCCCTTCTTAGAAGGAAATAAAAATAATACTGACCCTTTAAAATTACACTGGTGCATTTTCTTGTGACAAGTGACAAATCAGTTCAAACTAAAAACCTTCATTTCAAATGTAATTCTTTTCTTTTTTGAAATTATTGTTTTGTCTATAATCCTAATAAGTTTGCAAAATTCTAAATGGGTAAAAAGACTATTTATACAAATTTTAAAAACGTTTATATGTATCCAAAGACGCTGGTTATCTATTGCAAATTCACGACAAATATAGTAAGTAATGGCTATGAAATTTTAACTATTAAATACATACATATATACAACAAATAGTTGCCTTGCATCTTAGTAAGCTCCAATTAACAATCTAGCTGCCACAACTGGCTAGCAGGAGAATTGATGTTTAACTAACTAATTAAAGCGTTCCTCAGTAGAAGGTGCTGTTGTAATAATAGAAATATGTAATGAAAGTTCTAAGTAAGATCAAATAAACAGAGAATTTATTGTTTATTTAATATCACAAATTATTATTTTTCCAACTAACGCCCCATTCACACAGGGCCTGACATCAGGCTTGTGACATCACAAGATGAACAAAAATCTAATTTTTCCCCTCTGATTAAACTGCTTTCAGGCTATAAGTCGACAATTTCAAGAAAGCAGAATTCCGGGTGCATGGTGATTAACTCGTTGTATTAAGTGGTTATTTTTGCTAATCCTTGCAAGGTGGGGGTTCTTAATATTAGAAATGGTGTAAATTAAACAAGCCTTTTTAATTTACGTCAGAAGACTGCTTTCTGACACCTTTTTCCAGTCCCCATGTAAATAGAGTGTTAGAGACTATCTTTCCTCTGATTTATTTATTTTCAATTTTTGAGATATCATCTAAAGAATTTTTTTTTATAGAAATTTATAATTTTTGATATTCTTTTTTTCAGGTACTGATTCTAATTGGTGGGTTTTGAAAAGTGAATTTCGTCTTCCAACTGAGGATGAAATAAGAGCAATGGTTTCACCTGAACAGTGTTGTGCATATTATGGAATGCTTGCTGCTGAACAGAGGTTGAAAGTATGTATTTTATTCTAATGATAAGCATATTTACTATTTGTAATGATAAACATATTGCTTAAGGCCGGGATAGCCTGGTTGGAGGGGCACCGAGCCCATGTCCAAGAGTTCGTGGGTTCGATCCCCACCGGCCAATGACTCCCCGTGTAGTAAATTATGGCTTATGCACGTTAAATTTGTCGAGTCAAAGTCCTCCATGTTCCCTTAAAAAATCATACTTCGGGGGGTACTGATCCAGGAGTTTCCTTGTCTTCTGGATTGGTTCAAAATTACAAGACTACAGAGTTTATTATTAGTAATCATAAACCTAAAATTGGGTTGACTGTTCAACGACGGACATAAGTTATTAAATAAAATATCAAAACATATTGCTTAAAAGTGCTTTTTCATTGGATGTTTTCAAAAAAGTTTATTAATTGCATAAAATACTAATTGTAGGAAATATTTTTGGTTTTAATTGTAGTATTGTTTTACTGTATTTCTTACTGATATTTTCAGTATTCTTAAATTATTTTAATGAAATAGAAAAAGCACTGTATAATTTTAAAGGTAAGAGTATAAAGTTAAAAAAGTGTTAGTTAAGAGGTTTTTCATTATTTTAACATTTAGCAGATGCAGTTATAGGTCTTGTGTGATTCAGATTTGTTGCTTCAAAATAATATAAATATCTCTTTATCATTTTATTTAAATGAAAATGAAAATTGAAAATTTTATAATCTCAGTTTTGTTAAATATATATATTCACTGTGGAGTCTATATAATAATTAACATCTACCCAAAAATGTGTAGAATTAATACTTACAGTATTTTCATTTCAAAATTATTTAAAAAAAATTTTTAAACTTTTCATAGTTTGTTTATCATTTTAAATTTTAATAAAGTTTAATAGATCATTCACTTATTTACATTTGTAATACGAATTTATTAAGGTTTTTTTATTGTGCTTAATTCTCTACAAATCTTTATCAATTCAGTATGATCTTTAATCTTGTAAATGTTTTTTGTTAAGTATACATTTATAAATAATTTAATCAAATGATTAATAATTTAAAAAATAGAATGAACAGCTTTTTATTAAACACATTAAAAATTGTGCATAAAAATTTTGTATGCACAGTTAAAATAAATAAAATCAATGAAAAGGATTATAAAATCAAGAATAGAGTTCTATTCCAGAAACTAGTTATTTTATCATGATTATGTAAAATCTTGGAAAAAAATTTTGCACTTTGTTTATTTTTTGAAATTACCTGAGAAGTTTCAACAATA
Source organism: Parasteatoda tepidariorum (assembly GCF_043381705.1). Taxonomy (NCBI): domain Eukaryota; kingdom Metazoa; phylum Arthropoda; class Arachnida; order Araneae; family Theridiidae; genus Parasteatoda; species Parasteatoda tepidariorum. The sequence goes on along the minus strand of NC_092212.1, from coordinate 79,830,541 downwards.
GGAAAAAAATATTTATTACACTGTATATCCAATTTATGATTATTATTTTTTTAAGAAAAAGGCTTAAAAATATCTTTGAAAAAGTTCTTATTTTTTGGTGAAAAAAAATTTTCTGTGTACCCTGTTGAAATGGTAGTCTTGTAATAAATAATTAATATACTGTATTTTTGTTATTTTAGGATGCTGGCTATGGAGAAAAATCCCTATTTGCCCCTGAAGATGATAATGATGAAGATATGCAAATGAAAATGGATGATGAGGTTATTTTATTTGCATAAATTTAATTTCTTTTTATTTAAGCAAGCTAGCTAATTAATAATAGAAATTTATAAATTGTTGTCCCACACTGAGTTTTTATAAAATTTTACTATGCATAAAAATCAAAAAATGCAATATCCTTGAGGAATAATTTTTCGCTAATTAACCAACATGATACCTCTATGAGCATACCCATAACATGTTGATGCTTGATAAAAAAGTTAGATTTATTATCTGTCACTTTATGTAATTTGCAGTCAACTGCAATAACTTTCACTTCTGTAACCCTAAACTAATGCTGCCAAACATTTTTAAATTGCATTAATTTATTTATTTTTTAAATTTTATAATAAAATTTTTTAAAAAAAATGTGTGATTAATTTTTTTTCAGGTAAAAGCAGCCCCCTGGAACACTACTAGAGCATTTATATCTGCAATGAAAGGAAAGTGCCTTTTACAGTTGAGTGGCGTTGTTGACCCTACTGGCTGTGGAGAAGGATTTTCATATGTTAGAATACCTAACAAGCCACAACAATCAAAGGTATTCATATCCTTATTGTATTTATCTTTACTAAAACCGTTTTCTATAATCAGTATAGAAAAAGTAAATATCATAATAAATGTAAGATAACATATAATGAATGTAAGATAACATGTAATGAATGTAAGATAACAATACTTGCCTTCATGTTCTTGTAATTGAAGGGAACTCAAAAAAACAAAGAAACTAAGTCAAGAGTCAGATCAAGCTTGTTTTATTAGAAAATCATTTTATTAAAGTATGGAGAGGTTTGTTCATCATACTAAATTATTATACTGTTTCGCCTTTAAATAATATTAAATCTTGAATTTAGTATTCTTTATCTGAACTGCTAGTCCTGAGAGTTCCGCAGTAGACTGATCATTAAGACAGAGTTCCTTGTAGAACACCGAAGTGAAGCATCACTGACTGTGGTCAGTGTGCAGGTGGGTGACCACTTTGATCAGCTTAAAGGGACCGAGGGTGTGCGGTATTGGTCCGTGTCAAATTGTTCTACTGGGAAGTGCTTGATTTCTCTCGCATGCCTTTGAGTTGCCGAAACATAGGAGCAAAATTGTGATGGCATGCCTTCAGATCATTTTCATGAATGTTCCCCAGACCAACGCCACTAGCCATTGTGCAGCTTTAGTGTAACATAAGTCGGCAACAACAGCTAGTCCTTAGAACTAACGATATCTTTAACGTAAATTGTTGCCATTTTTTTTATTTTAAGTTGATTTATTTTGGTCTTCTTAACGTACTTTTGTTTTCAAGGAATTTTTAATAACACTGAAGTATAAAATAATAATTTTGAAAAAATTAACGATTTATTAAAAGTATTAAATTTTAACAGTCCATTAATTGAACTTCGTTCAGCTTTTTCAACAAACAAGAATTTTAAAATAGTTGATTTAATATCGTTGAATTTTCTGTTTTAAGTTAACAAAGAATGCTTTTTTGATGTTTTAAAAAATTTTTTGTCTTAAATTGTGCATGAGAAGGAAGAAAAGCAACACAATCTTTTACTTCCTTTTCCACAATGCTAATTCTATAGTTGCATTTGTGAATTGAAAAAACACGAAAAAAATAAGAGTAATCATACTCTTAAATTCTATGCAGAATTTTTCCCTTACCAAATTGATCTAAAATTATTATATTATATGTTTTAAAAATATTGTGTAAAGTAAATTTTATAATAAAAATATTTCTTTATAAACTTTGATGTATTTGTAGGAAGAAATGCAAAATCAAACTCCTGCAAAGAAAACTGTGACTGGAACTGATGCTGATTTAAGACGTTTATCCTTGAGCAATGCCAAGCAGCTTCTTAGGAAATTTAATGTCCCTGAAGATGAGGTAACACTTTACTTTAATATTATTTAAAATGTTTATTTTAAGTGTTTTGTCATGCATTTTACATAACTTTACTGCACCAAGTAAAGTAAATAATATTAAAATTATTTAATATTTATTACATTAAAATTATTTAATATTATTTGTAATCCATTATCAAATGGAATGTTTACTACATAGTTACACTTATTCAATACATTTAATTATCCATTAGAAATTTAAATAATTTATATTTTAATAAAAACCCTAGTAAGAAAGCTTATGTGGCAATATAAATTCAAGCATTTTATTATTGTCAACTGAGCTTATTACGATTATAATGGTACAAGTTACATTTATTATACAAAAACATTTATGTATATTATTTAAGCTCCTGTCAAACATAGATCTTAATATAATTCTGAAAGTAATAACAATACAACTTCTTTGTTTTAAAATAATTATCGTTAATCTAAGAAATTTTGAAAAAAAAACTTGCTGTATTGCATTTCTATACCCTCACTACCAAAAAATTTATTTTAAGACTTCTTTCGATTTATATTTTTTATGAAATAAATTAATTATTGCATGTTAAAAAAATATATTCATGTGTTTTAAATTTGTTTTTAGACAAATGAACTTGAATTGTTAATTGTTGTTTATTGTTAATAATTATTTTAACTAACTACATATCTATTTCTTAAAAGTTTTTTTATCTTTTTTGTAGATAAAAAAACTATCTCGATGGGAAGTAATTGATGTTGTCCGCACATTATCTACTGAACAAGCAAAAGCTGGAGAAGAAGGTATTCTAATAATTCAATACAATTCTTCTTATATACAGAAATAAAAACTTAAGTTCAAGAAAACAGTTTCTGTAAATTATGCATTTGTTAATTTTTTAAGGAAAAAAAATTAACTTGTTCTTGTTAAAATATTGAGTATAGTGGTGTTACGTTTATATTTATCGTTCTGAAAAAGAAATACATTTTACTTATCATTTGTGTACCATTTATCTATAATTGTTTACAATCTAAAAAAAATTCTTTTAAACTAGTGAAATTCTCTTTTTTTTCTTTCTATTTTTACCTTTCAAAGAAAAAAAGTCATTTTCACTTTAATGCATTCTAACAATTCAATCCAAGATGCAAAAAAGAAACATAATGCAGTTATAGCATATTGCTGTATCTAATGTTGTGTCATTACCTTGTTAAGTTTATCAGTGTTTTTGCCTGAAAAAGAAGTTCTTTGCAATTCTGAGTACTAACTCTTGTTCTACGGCTAAATGCTTTGTAAGGAATATTATTCTTTGTTACCTAAAAAAATTATTTCTCTTAAAAGAGAAAAAATAAATCATTATTTTAGTTAAAAACTAAGCAACATTATTATTTTTTTAGCTATGAGTAAATTTGCTCGTGGAAATCGCTTCAGTATTGCTGAACATCAAGAGCGTTATAAAGAAGATTGTCAACGCATTTTTGATTTACAAAATAGGTAACTATTAATTCTCTATTACTTATAAATATTACTTTATTCTTTTTTTTAAAAAAATTATCTAAGATTTATAATTTTACATATTATTTCTGGAAATTTTTATCAGTATTTAAACTTTTCTTTAAAGAAAAAATCTTTGAATTTGATGTTTTCAGAATAAAGTTTCTAAAGTGATAATTTTTTAACTATTCTAAAACTCAGATTGTGATATAAACTTTGTAGTATTTATAGTATTTTCTTAATTACTTTTGATAAAGTAATTTTCCTTTTTTTTTTAATTATTTTTATAAACTTATTATTTATATAATTTTATTAATAGAAGTCTCATAGGTTTTACTAATTTTTCATTGATTGGTTAGATTGCCATAAAAGCAGTCTTCTGTAATTTAACTTTAAGAAATGTTCTAGAAATATTCTGCTTATTCATTGAAATAGAAATATAGAGTTCACAAGATATTTACAATATCAACTACATTATCAATTAATATTAATTTGTCGACTATTTTTCACACATAAAATATATGAAAAAATTGAGAAATTATGAAAAATTAAAGGGCAAAATTGTGAAAAATAATACAAATTATCTCTTATTAATTAGAAATTGCAGATTTTCTTATACCCTCACTTAGGGTCATAAACATTCAATTTCCAATGAAAGATTATTTTTAGAGTTAAAGGCAATTTTTCTTGGAAATATTGATTATTTAACGAATTTTTTTTGGAAGAGATTTGAAGCTAATTGGCAAGCTCGTCTAGAGAGTTCAAATCTTCCCTTTTTATTGCTCGGTGTAACGGAAGTAAGAATCCTTGTACCAAATTCCCTACGAAAATCTCCAATATAAAATTGCAAGTAAAATTTAGTGGTTAGTTAACATAATACGCAGCTCTGTGCTCAATAGAACAAACTGCATTTATTTTTCCAATAAAAATGTATGATTGTAAAATTAGTCTTCTGTCTGTTTATTCAAAATTACTGTTTTTATATGAATAACATGTTTTTAAATGGCTAACACTATAAGATCGTATAATTTAAAGTTTCTCTTCTTTGTAATTTCAATATAAAAAGTTCTATTTTTTCACTTAAATCAAGGATTTATATTTAAATCAATCCTTTTGAATCGAGAATTTTTAATTTTCATTTCGCTGAGACTCCAAATTAGTTATAATATCAAAATACACTTATTGTGTAAAATTAGCGAAAATTATGGGGTTTTATAACTGAATCCGGTATGATAAGATTCAGATTTAATCATCGTTAAAATGGATTTGTAGGAGGGTTATTCATAGAATTGGAATGGTTCAATAATGAGACTATCAAATATAAAAAAGTTTTTGAAGCAAAGGTTTTCATGATTAATAGTTCTACAACTCTGTATCATTCTCAAGGCTTCTATTTAGCAACATGTTTACGTGTCTTGCAACTAGTGAATTGGAAAGGTTTGTGTGGAATTTAATCAAGTAGAAAAGTGTTTATTACAGTTTTAAGAAGACATTTTAATTTTAGTTAACTACTTCAATTTTAAATTAAATGAGTAGTGGTAATCATAGTTTTAAAATGAGATAACATTATTGTTTTTTTTTTACATCCTTAAAATTAGAGCTTTAATTTTATTTTCAAACAGTGCATTGATTTTATTTACTATTGGTTTAATGAAAACATACTTAATTACTTATTATTTATGCAAAACTCTCACAATTGTAACGTTTTTTAGTTTAAATCACTTGTAGTTTAATTTTTTAACTCATGAGTCACCCTTAATTTAATTTTTTTAGAGTTCTTTCCTCTAAAGAATTGTTATCTACTGATGAAGACTCGAGCTCAGAGGAGGACTCTGATATTGAAGAAATGGGTAAAAATATTGAAAATATGCTCTCTAATAAGAAGACGAGTTCTCAAGTGAGTCTTAACATTAAAAATATTTCACATGCTCTTGTCATTATTTCACGATTACAATGAAATTTTCATGATTTTTAGTTATTATTTTTATTATGATATTGTGATTGCTTACAAAATGCGAAGAAGGAAGCAATTTGTGCGTTCTCCCCCAACAAAATGCAAGAATATCGCCCATAATATTAGAATAAAAAATTATTACATGTTCAATTAAAAGCAATTATATATTTTTGTATATTTTTATATATATATTTTTGTAAACACAAAAGCTTTTGTTATTTTAAATGGGTAATATATATGTTTATTATTATTAAAAGTACCTTAAAGAAAGATATTAGTGGTAAAGATTTTTGTCACAGAAGCTCTTAAAAATTCTGCCACAGGGTTAATAATATTAATTAATTCAGAGTGCGTAGCGTTTTTAAGAAGTGCTTGAAGGTGCTTATTTTCGATTATTGTTTTTTAAAAGCCCTTAAAGGTGCTTTTTTCATTCAGAGTTTTTAAAAATGTCTTAATTTTCCCTTTACCCTGTTGATTTTTGCCAAGTATTATGCAAAAAGTCACTGTTCATATTGTTCTATTCAATGTTTTCACAATTAATTCAACCCCAATCTGTTTCGGCGTACCGTCGGTCCTCAGCATATGAAAACGCCGTTCGTTTTATGATTCAAAATTTCATGATTTTCGACAATTGTCAAAAACTATGCTTGCAAAACTATTTATTTATTATTATTTTATTTTTTTTGCATGACGGTTAAATCCGGATAAAACTGTCAATTGTCAAAGACTTGCCAACCAAGTGCTTAAAAGGTGCTTATTTTTTTGTTGAAAAATTTGGCTACACATCCTGTAATTATACTACTAAAAATTAAGTTTGGTGATTGACCTATATTTTGTATGAAATGTATGAGTAACTTTTTCTATGTGTATATATTCATGAAATAAAAATATTACTATGAATTTAATTCCTCTTTCTTAGTTGTCTCATGAGCGTGAAGAAGCAGAAAGGCGAGAATTGCAAAAACTAATTTTAGGAGAAGACAGTGTTAATGATGAGAGAAGGAAAAATAAAGGTATATTTGTGTTAAAGAATCTATTCCGTTTATATTAACGAAATATTATTTACTTTTAAATGTTGCTTTATTTGATTTATTTCTAATTTTTAAAGTTTGTACAATTGAATTATTACTTTAAAAAAGCAAACAAAGAAAATATGGTTTGCTTGATGTGCTCTTAGATAAACAAAAAATGAAAATAAATGTTTTTACATATGCAATAAATATTGTTACACTAAAAAATTATATAAGTGTAAGAGAAGATTTGTTCTTACAATCCCTTTTTAAATTTAACTAAATAATGTAAATAAATCACAAATAATGACTCAAAAATGGACATGAAGTCCATTTTTTTCACATGTGGCCGGAAAATGGTTTTGTTCTTTTTTGTGCATTATTATTTGTGTTCTTTCGTATTTTAAACTTTATTAGCGCAGGGTGAGTAGCGTTTTTAAAAAGTGCCTAAAGGTGCTTATTTTGGATTTTCGTTTTTTAAAAGCCCTTAAAGGTGCTTTTTCCATTGTGTGTTTTTAAGAAGTGCTTAATTTTCCCTTTTTCTATACCATGCCGATTTTTGCCATGTATTATGAGCTAGGTTCGGTGAGATTATTTCACTCTCATGTGCAACTCTGCTGCATTTTGCAAAATATTCTCTATTTCAGGCGTCATTTTCCACGCTCTGATATTGAACTGAAAAATCTGTTGATCATTTTATAAAGGCTAATGTAATCAAGAAAAGAGTTCTTTGTCATAAACTATTTATTTTATCATGATCATGTAAAGTCTTTGAAAATTATTTTGCATTTTGTTTACTTATATAGTGCTTAAAAATATTTCTGAGTGCTTAAAAGGTGCTTATTTTTTGTTGAGAGATTTTGCTACGCACCCTGTACAGGCTAGTCTTGATAACAAAAATGAATAAATTATTTTAAGCATAACAAAGAATCTTTTTTAATTTACTAACTCTTAAGGAAAAGACTTTCCACCAACCATCAAAACATTGTCACTGTTTGACTAACTTTCTTCTCATGCACAGTTCTTTTACTCATTCTCTGTTACGATTAAGAACTATATTTAAGTTATTTTTTCATACATTTAAATAAGTGTAATAACATGCTTATTTTTATTTTTTATAATGCACACTTTCTTCGAAGTGTTGTTAATTATAATGTTTGGTTGAAATGAACCAAAATAATTATTATAATATGACCTAATTTTCTTATAATAAAATAATTATTGTAATATTATCAAATCAAAAAATTTTTTTACATTAAAGATAAATCAGAGAACAATTTTAAAGTGTGCATTTAAGTGCTACTTGTTTCCTTTAGTATCTTTGCCTGGAACTATTTACTCATTTAAAAATATTTTGTTATATTATGTAATCAATGGTATTTTATAATTTAGTTTTGTGTCATATTTCTGAAATTCAATTTAAAGTAAAAAATTTTTATTTGGAAATATGTTGCTGCGTACTTACTAATTATGATTACAATATTTTCTTTAGACAAGCAAAAGTTTGAAAGGGAGGATGACAGTGCTTCATTAGGTAGTACAGGATCCAATTGTGTAAGGAACTTTTTATCTGTATTATATAAAACGCTAATATGTACGTATGTATCAATAAAACCGATGATATTTCTTTTCTCGCGCTGGCAACAGTTTTAATTTTTAATTGATTGGATTCGGCGCGCAAGAGCACGTAGTGAGCATCATATGGCTAATCCATGTTATATAAAACGCTAATACGTTTTAATTGATTGGCTTCGGCGCGCAAGAGCACGTAGTGAGCATCATATGTCTAATCGTGTGAATTCTCACCGAATTATCAAAGAAATTCTCACAAAATTATCTTCATCGAAGCCGATGCCTTACATCCAGCATTCAGTACTATTTCATATTGTTTTACAACACATGATTTTAGCCCTCTTGTGGGAAAGACTTTAAAACAAAACTTACAACAGTTACTTTTCTCAACAACTGAAATTTAAAATAGTGTGATTAAGAAAAATATGTGAACTGTTTGCAATTTCAAATTAATATTGAAATGCACAGGTTTAGAATTTTCTACAGTGAAAAGTTTTCGGAACTTCAGTGTTCAAAAAAGTATACGAAAGCTAGACGTTAAGAACGTATCCAATGGAAGAGCAAAGCGAGCATCGGATTGCGAAGCGAGCATCGGATTTAAATCCTTTTTTTTCCCCTCAATACCAGTACTAACAACTTTTTTAAGTTCATTGAATTACACCAAAATAGTACAGTCGAACTTATTATGATAAGGTTGTCCAAACAGTTGTTTTATTAATTCAATCAGGTTTATAAACTAAGGAATTGAAAAAAAAACACTATTTTATTTATGGTTTAGTAAAGAATTTTCTTGAGCAATAATTTGTGGCTCAACATTCTTAGTACAAAATTCTGGTAACTCAAAAATATATAAACAACAGGATGTTAAATATAATTAGTGTTCTGCATAATAATATTTCTGTTAATCATTGTAATTCCATCATTTCAAATTCATCTTTTTCCGTGTTTAGTATCATGGCTCAACTAGTTGCATGAGAGTCCTTACATTGCTATTCAACATTGTTTTTCGACTTAAAAATTTTTAAACTAAATGTGGGTTTTAAAAGTGTTTTGACGAAATGAAATTACCATTTTAAAGTGGAATATTTTTTTCTGATATCTTCAGTTTGAGAAGTCTTTTTTAAATGCTTGTTATGCTTGTAAAAATAGATTTTTGTATAGGATTTTTTTAAACATAAAGCCAACCTTTTTTTTTAAATTATTATTAATTTTTTTTTATTTTATTTATATATTTATTTTTTTTAAATTTCCATTACATGTGGAATTTTGTTACTAAGTGGCCACTCTCTCAGGAAATAGAGTAAACCTGAAATTTTAAGGGAATTTGAAAATACTAGAAAACATGTAATTTCTTGGAGTATTAGCAATTAGTAATGATTATTAAAAAACCTTTAAACACTAAGTGTCTTATAATCTTTTATTTGCTAGGCATTAAAACATTTTTGTTAAAACCAATTATTTTATTAAATTTGTTAGAGTGCACTAATTTATTTTTCTTATCATCAGTACTATTTTAAATAATAATTGGAATCAGTAATTTTTTATATTAACAAGCCTTCTTAAAATCAATTCATTGAACTTTAAATAAAATTAATATTCAATTTATTACGCAGGAATTAAACTTTATAATTGTTTATTTAATCTTTTTAATGTCTGTAAATTTTTTTGTGCTAAACAGTAAATGATTTCAGCTTGAAAAAATAAAGCATTTTACGTATTTATTATATTCTCAATAAATATATTTGTAAATTTTTAAATTAAAATTAAAATTACTCTAATTTTATCACAAAATTCTGCAAAATGTTTGGAAATTTTGCTCTGGAAATCTCAGGAAATTTGGTTTTGTCTGTTGAGTAGCAAACTCTTATAAACAAATTTCATTCCGCTTATATCTTGTAATTTTTTTCTCAGCATGGCAGAATACTGAAAATCTACAGAACTTTCAAAAATCCTGACGGTAAAGAGTTTGTCCGCATTGAAACTGTGCGTAGGCCTGCTGTGATTGATACATATGTTCGCATCAGAACAACAAAAGATCCTGCCTTCATGTAATTATCTTCAGTTTTAGAGTTTTTTTTAAGTGATGCATTTAGTGCTATTCTAAGAATTGTTCTTACTATTCATTAATTTTCATAATCTAAATTAGTAGCTCATACTCAATATTTAAGTTTCTAATAAGTTTTAAAAAAATATATTGATACAAATATTTTATTTAGTTGTCACTTACAATATAATTTTGATTCTCTAAACTTTCTTTGAGAGGTTGGTTAAATTTGATTCTGTTGCATTTTTTGAAAATTGAGTGTAATTTTTTATTATATCTTTTATAAAAATATAAATTCTTTTAAAAAAATTAAATCATATTTTGGCACAATTCTATGTAAAATTAAGATTTGTAATGAAATTAATTTATAGGTTGTTTCTTGTTGTAGTTTTTTTTCCCAATATTTCACAAATTTTAATTCAATAATGTGATTCAATTTCAGTTGAAAGAAAAAGAAGAGAAAAAAACATAGTTATCATTCAATATAAAAAAATTTCGAGATGCAAAAATAAATTTTATAAAAGATGAAGACAAATAAATTTTATTTCATCGGCATCAAAAATTGTGCTAAGTTAACTTATATTTCAAAATACTATGTTAAATATAATAACTTTATATCTTGGTTAGTTCACAGACTTTAAGGTTATCATTTTTTCATTACCAAAATATTTCTTGATGCTGAAAAAAAATATTTTCTTTTATTATTCACCTTTAAAGTTTCTAGAATCAAATTTTCGTGATAAATTTTTGAGATGCAAAAATAAATTTTATAAATGATGGAGACAAATAAATTTTATTTCATCAGTATCAAAAATTGTGCGAAGTTAACTTATATTTCAAAAGAGTATCTTATATAATAAATTTATATCTTGGTTAGTTTACAGACTTAGGTTATCATTTTTTCATTACCAAAATATTTCTTGATGCTGAAAAAAAATATTTTCTTTTATTATTCACCTTTAAAGTTGCTGGAATCAAATTTTCGTGATAAATTTTTGAGATGCAAAAATAAATTTTATAAATGATGGAGACAAATAAATTTTATTTCATCAGTATCAAAAATTGTGCGAAGTTAACTTATATTTCAAAAGAGTATCTTAAATATAATAAATTTATATCTTGGTTAGTTTACAGACTTCAAGGTTATAATTTTTTCATTACAAAAAATATATCTTGATGCTGAAAAAAAAATATTTTCTTATATTATTCACCTTAGAAGTTGCTAGAATCAAACAGATTAATATTTGACGTGATAATTATGACATTAAAGGAAATGGAAAATGTTTCTAGAAAAAATATTACTAAATAGCTTAAGATTCTATAATTCTTAAAAGAGTTTTTAAGTGTACCTATATTTTTTCTCTCTATACAAGTTAAGTTGACTCTTAAGTATAGCAGGGCTGATTGTGCTCCGGAAAAAATCCGGAAAAATCCGGATTTCCGGATTTTTCGCTAACCGTGATCAGATGTTTCAAAAAATCCTTGATCACAAAAGTTTCTGGAAATAAAATTTTCAAAGGTGGAACTTAAAAACACTGTTTATTTTATTTGTTTGNTTATATTTCAAAAGAGTATCTTAAATATAATAAATTTATATCTTGGTTAGTTTACAGACTTAGGTTATCATTTTTTCATTACCAAAATATTTCTTGATGCTGAAAAAAAATATTTTCTTATATTATTCACCTTAGAAGTTGCTAGAATCAAACAGATTAATATTTTACGTGATAATTATGACATTAAAGGAAATGGAAAATATTTCTAGAAAAAATATTACTAAATAGCTTAAGATAATATTACCTATACCTACTACCTATACCAATACCTAAATACCTATATTTTTTCTCTCTATTCAAGTTAAGTTGACTCTTAAGTATAGTAACAATTTTGTTAATTACCAAAATGTTTTTTTTTTTAATAACAACTTAAGTTCTTAATGTTCGTTTTTCATCATTTTTTTTAACGAAATTTTACTTTATTTTTGTATTGCATTATTTATCAATATTATATTTATCATTTATTCAATATTTTAGAAAACAGTTCGCATCAACACTAGATGAGCACCAAAAAGAAGAAATCAGAAAAGAAAGACGAAGGTACATTTTTTTTTTGCTTGCTTTCAAAAAATAACGCTCAATATTTTAAAGAGCATGTGTTAGAGTGTTAGTTGAACCACGCCTAATTAACAAGTTAATCATTGATCTCACTCACTGATTGAATAATGTGTGCTTTATTCTTGATATGTTGAAAATTGATTCATTAATTATAATTTTTGAGTACTTACTTAATTTTTAAGTATCAGATTTACTTTTTTTTGTTATTGATTCATCAAAATTAGTCACCTAGTTTTTAATTACTCCTTACGATACTATTGATACGAGTTCTGCTTTCAGCTCCCATCAACCTCAATGCTTACATAAAATATTCTCAGTGATAGGCGAATCATGCGTTAGAATTCTTTTTCTGTCAGGCTAGGCTAAGTGTGAAATGTTTTGGGGGTTTTCTTGCCCATTTAATGTAAATGCAGGTTGGTTCCAACAAAAAGTCCTCCACCAGTCTCGATGCTTGATCCAGGAGTTCTCTTGTCTTTTGAGTTGGATTCAAAATTACATGGCTTCAAAGTTGAACACTGGTAGTTGTAAACTTAGTTTGGGACAGCTGTTCAATGCTGGTTATAAAATAAATTAAAATGTGAAAAGAAAAACACTTATTTTCACAAATGGAAATAAGTATTGGCACCCTCAAATATAAGGAGAGTGAAACAAATATTTCATATCAGCAATTGTTATCAAATATCATATCCATTAAGAATAAAATGTAATTTATTTTAAGGAATATTTCCTTTGATTTTTAAAGGATTGAATATGGGAATATATATCTTAAAATCATTATTAAAAAACAGCACACAAGCTACAGGTTACTAACTGGAGCTAGCAGGGGCAATAAGTTTCTGATATTTGAGTGATTAAGGTCTTTGTATTTGATTTACTTTGTTTTATAAAGTTTTTTATTGTTTTACATCATATATAATTTTTGTTTAGAATTCAAGAACAACTTCGGAGACTTAAAAGAAATGCTGAGAAGGAGAAAAATATGCCCCCAAAAAAGAAACCAAAAAAAGAAATTAAAGTAACTCCAATGTTAAAAGTAAGCAAGATATTTTTTTTCATTCCTTTCAACCATTTTCATTGTATCAATATAAAGAGCATAAATTTTTTTTATTTTATAAAGATGTAATTTTTTTTTTGAAGGAAAGAGTTAAAATTCGAAGTGGATTCGAAGTGGTATAGAACAGGAAGATGAGAGGATCTTACAAAATTTGAAAAAAAATCAGGAAATTATCCGAGAATTTAACTCAAATACCTAAAAAGTCAGGGAAAAAGAATTTATTTGATATTGAAAGTTTGATAGTTTTAAGAAAAAATGGACTTTTAAAGCAAATTTTTTTAATCGTTTATTTTCAACCTTAATAGTTAAAATCATCGGTGTTTTTTGAATTTATTTTTTGTATAAAACGAATAAATAAGTGGAAAAATTAAAGGGCAAATTTTCTGGAGGAAATCAAGGAATTTTTTTTTAGTATTTGTAGTCAACCTAAATTCGAAATGTAAAATTTTCAGATTTTATATGTGGTTGCTAACAGATTTTGCAAGCTTTTTCTGGTTTTGTACAATTTGGAACCTAAAATTGTGTTATATTTTCTTTTCTCTTCTAGCTAAAATGTGGGGCTTGTGGTGCCATAGGCCACATGCGAACAAACAAAACATGCCCCTTGTACCAACCTGCAGCTCCCATACCTCCCGTTCAAGTAGCCATGACAGAAGAACAAGAGGAGAGTCTGGAACGTGCCGGGTTGGATGACGACCATTTGGTGAAAGTTGACGAGACTAAGGTCGTTCTGTCGAAGCAGCTCATCAAGCACGCTGATGAGCTTCGTCGCAAGTCTCTGGTCTTGAAATTCCCCAAAGAGGCCGTCGCCATCAAGAAGAGGAAACGCGCAGGCACCGTCATGCACTGTGACTACTTGAAGAAACCCCATAAGCTCGTGAATCGCCAAAGAACAGACCCTGTTGTGGCCTTGTCTATCATACTGGAGAGCATGCTGAATGAAATGAGAGATTTACCCGAAGTAAGATAATGTGTTCGTTTAATAATTATAACATGAATAGACAATTTAAAAATAAATGAATAAAAATATGTAGCAAGGTATAGTTTGTTGCATCCTGGTTAAGAAATTGTTTTTTCTAAATTTTAAAAGTTCATAATTTCATCAGCAGACAATTCCAATTGAAATATTTACTCCGGACTCTGTTTCTTTGTCATCAGTTTTTTCATATTGTTGTAAATAGTGATCCTTTTAAAAACTTTGAGAAACTTTCTGCGAACACGAAATCTCAATTAAAAACTTTCTGCATGGATTAATTAATTCTTATAACTTGTTCCAACAACATCGCAGGGCTGATTGTGCTCCGGAAAAAATCCGGATTTCCGGAATTTTCGCTAACAGTGATCCGGAAGTTTCCGGCGATCGAAGGTTCAGATGTTTCAAAAATCATTGATCACAAAAGTTTCCGGAAATCAAATTTTCAAAGGTGGAACTTAAAAACACAGTTTATTTTATTTGTTTGTAAGGGAGAGCCAGAGAGATACTTTATAAGCTTATATTCGTGATTAATATTCATTTTTTATCAGTAAATAGTTGTTATAATCATAAACTCAAGAAAGACATATTTGTAAATTTTAATTACTTCTCCAGGTCATCATAGGTATGTGTAAATGGTATAGGTATGTGTAAAGTTTAAAATATTTTTTAACTAAGAAATATTGAGAAAAGGAAAAAAATCCTTGTTTAAATTTTTTCTAATTTTACAATTTAAACTGGTTTTTTTTTTAAACTCGAGAAATTTTCCGGAATTTTGATTTGGGCTCACAATCACCCCTGACATCGTCGCCTCCTCATTTTGTTGAAGTTTGTTTAAAAATCGCAGTTTTTTTAAAAATGTTTCATTTTTATAGAGCTCTATATTGATTCATACCACAGGCATACTTGCTAAGTCTCCTGTATTTTAACGAAAACTCCTGTATTTTACAACTATCTCCTGTTTACCTATATATTCTCAAATTTCTTCATATTTGTTGAAGAAATTTAAAAAATAATAACAATAATTTGGTGATAAAATATCCACTGATGGCAAAAATACTTCTCTTATTCCTGAACAGATGGTGGGTGCTGTTGGCAGTACTGCAGTATATTGATCGTTAATTGTTTAAGTCGAGCCGTGATGGTTCAGGAGATAGAGTGTTTGCCTTCCAACGAGTTTAACCCAGGTTTGAATCCCAGCAAAGACTGGTCAATATGAATTTCGTATCCGGCTTGCACCGACCACAGTGTTGACGGGAAATGTCCTCAGTGGTAGACAGATCACGGGTTAGAGTCCCCTTGTCATCAGGCTAACCGTGGGAGGTTTTCGTGGTTTTCCTCTCCATGTAACTCAAATGCGGGTTAGTTCCATAAAAAGTCCACCACCAAGCAAATTTCTTCCAATACTTGATCCAGGATTTCTCTTACCTTCTGTTTTAGATTCAAATTTACAAGGCTACGTAGTTGAAAGGTTAGTTGCACGGTCCATAAAGTTAGAGTTGAAGAAAGAAAAAAAATGATGCCAAGGCCTAAACTTACTGAGGCTGAAAAAGCTAAAGCCATAGATGGGAATACCTTAAGTGTTACACACAAGCAGAAAAACGAAAGGAATTTGTTCATATCATAAACCCAAGCATAAAGCCTGTTCTTCACAAAACAACGTAGATCATGAAAATGAATTGTTTATTATGATTTGTATTTTTTGCAAGCGCATTTTTAAGGCTTTTCCATTACATTAATTTAAAGTATTTATATGTTCTTTATGATAAACTAATTCATAATTACTGTCATGGTAGGCGGTTTAATATTTAATAAATATTTGAAAATATGTAATTATATGAAGAAAAAAAATTCAGCTATTTGGACGTCAAGAGCACAGCCATGGTAGCTCAGGTGATAGAATGTTCGCCTCCCAATAAGGTGTGCCGGGTTCGAATCCCAACATTGGCTGGTCGATACGAATTCAGCACCCGGCTCACACTGGCCACAGTGCTGATGTAAGCTGTCCTCAGTGGAAAACGGTTCATATTTCAGAGTTCTTTTGCCGTCAAGCTAACCGTGGGAGGTTTTCGTGATTTTCCTCTCCGTGTATCCCAAATGCTAGTTTGTTGTAACAAAAAGTCCTCCGAAAAGGTAAATTTCGCCCATTGCTCGATTAAGGAATTCCCTTGTCTTCTGGATTGGATTCAAAATTACAAGGCTACGGTGTTGACATTGGTAGTCGTAAGCCCAAAATTGGGTCGGCTGTTCTACAACGGTTATAATATAAAGTGAAACAATTGATGCAGATTTTATAACCCTTGACTTGAAATGTTGTGGCGTTTATGGAAATTTATTCAGCTATCATGTTTTTTATATGGAAGGCTTTCAAGGGAAAATAACATTTGACCTATGAGTAATCTGCAATCGCAATAATGCAGTCACAATTTTATCTTTTTTGTCATTAATAATCATTTTTCAGTCCCATTTATTTTAATTTTTTTCTTCCAGACTCTCCCGTTTTGGTTTCCTGTCAGTCCAAAAAATGTTCCAGATTACTATCGCATTGTTCAGAGACCAATGGATCTACAGTCTATGAGAGAAAAACTTCATCAGAGGAAATACAAGAGCAGGGAAGAGTTTTTACAGGATGTCAATCAAATTGTCGAAAACAGCAGCATATACAATGGTATATTGTCTTGTGACAATCAATTATATTTTATTACAAAAATTTATATTCATTATTCATTTGCATATTGTAACTTTAATAATTCTTTTTTGATTACCTTGTATTTTATTTTGAAATGTTCCTCTGTATTAAAATGCACACTTTGCAATATAGGGGACAAATATGTGGTCCCTGTCTTCTAGACAAAAAAATAAATTGAAAATAAGTTCATTTACAAAATTTGAAGAAAAATCTAAAACTTTTTGACCAATTCTAACTAAGCATCTAAATTACAACAGATTATTTTTATTAAAAAATGCTATTATTTTTTTTTAAAAGAAACTTTCTTTTGTACTAATAAAAAATTTTATGGTGTATGTAGATGAAAGAATTATTTTAAAAGTTATAAGGATAAATTTGAATATTTTTAATGATTGATATTTTTATGTTTATTTTTGTTTTGCTTACTTAGTTTAAAAAAAAAACTGTTTTGAAATCAAATCCTTCATTTAGAGATGTAAAAGCACAAGACCTGTGGGGATACTTGTCCTAATTTCATTTTCCTTTGATTCTAATACAGTAAACAATGCATTTTATTGCCTTCTTCCCTTCACTGTCTTTTACTACTTTTTGCCTTCCTATTTGAGTTGACCTTTATGTTCATGTGAAATTCGATGCAAGTTATAAACTGTGTGCTACTATGTATAATGCAAAATTTACAGTCGCCATCGGCCAAAAGGAGATTAAAAAAACTGTATGCCAGTTGCGACAAGATTGCCACTTTTTTTCAAAAAAGACATTTCAATGTTTATATTTTTTTTACTTAGGATATTTAATAATGTTCTGAAAATTTCTTTCTTTCTCACTTTCATCTCGTAATATAATAAATCTTGTAATATCTATTTTATTTTGAGAAATGCTTCAAAGGAAGAATCTTAATTGCTAATGTCAAAAAAAAAATTAATCGCTTAAAATTTTAAATTTTTGAAAAATTGTCCAATCTTATAATGGCTGCAATTACCCACTATCCTGGAGCAAAATTTGCTCTGTTCTACACTGCACTAAAAACCAGTTATTTTCATATTAATGTTAAAACTGTACTAAGTAGAGCGAATTTCGTATAATTTTTTATTAAGTAATAGGGCAAACAATAGGTTAACATAGAATTAATATTTCAGCTAATTCAATTAACGTTTATATAGGAGCAAAAAGTCCTCTGACTCAAACTGCTCAAAAAATGTTGGAGCAATGCCTGAGGAGGTTTGCAGATAAAGAGGAGAAGCTGATGAGGCTAGAGAAAGCGATCAACCCTCTCCTAGACGACAATGACCAGGTTGCTTTCTCTTTTATTCTGGAGACCATTGTTTCGGAAGATCTGAAGAAAATTCCTGAGTCTTGGCCATTTCATAAACCGGTCAGCAAGAAATTTGCTAAAGAGTATTACACAGTCATCAAAAACCCCATTGATCTGGACACAATTATTAAAGTAAGTATAAACTTAATTTGATGTTTATTTCCTCTTTCTAATAGTCTTTATCTAACCAATAATATATCTAACAGAGGTGAACTAGATTCATATCCATGCTTTGGCACTGAATTTGTATTATTTTTCTTGACTTGCTCTGACCGTTGTTAAATATAGTGAATGGCAGGTATATTTTTTTCTTTATAACCATCGTTGAATCAATCAAATATGAATGAAATATTAATCAATCAAACTGTGAATATGATACTTACTATTACATTTCTGTCGTAACCTATAGCTTTCCATGTTTCTTTTCAAAGCCAACTAATCAACTGAAGTTTAGAAAATCAAAGTTCTAAAAATGTATATACTTTCAACTTCTACTGTCAAAGTATGAATATTTTAGAACAATATTTTCTGCCTGTTTTAGCATTTCATTTTGAACTTCAGGTTGATTTAACTTCTTAAATTATATAATCATATTCTCTAATAAAAAACATTTATAGTAAAAATACAATTTTTAGATTCTAGTCTAGGCTGCATTATAGTGAAAGGAAAAACATTTATATTTCAAAGCTGCTCATTTATTTAGAAAAACAGAAAAAGAAAAAACTGTTTTAAGTCATAAGATCCGCTTAGAAAGTATGCTAAAATAACTGCATGAAGAACACATTAATTAACTTGAATTAAAAGCCTCGTTTGTGACTTAAAAGTGTTAGAAAACTTTTCTTTTAATGTAACAGGTTTGATTTTAAATAATTAAAGGCAAATTCTATTGGATAAAAGACTACAACACAAAAAACTACATAGTTGCATCTACTTTAAATAAATAAAGTGTTATATCAAAATAATGATAAAATAATGGCCTTATTACTTGAAACATTTTATTTAACTGATATTTTATACAAATAGTTTTTACAATACCATTTTTTTTTAAATATATTTTAATATATAACTAAACAAAATATATTTTAAGCTTACTTGAACTGCAGATTTAAGATTATTTAGTTTAAAATGTTTGTTAAAATTATTTAGTGTTATTTAGTTTAAATTTTTTTATACTTTTTGAACTAAACAAATTATATTTTAAGCTTACTTAGACTACAGATTTAAGATTATTTAGTTTAAAAAGTATGTTAAAGTTATTTAGTGTTATTTAGTTTAAATTTTATTATAATTTTTGAACTAAGCAAATTATATTTTAATCTTACTTAGACTGCAGATTTAAGGTTATTTAGTTTAAAAAGTTATCTATAAATGCTTTCATTGTCAGCTTCAGAAAACTTTTTCCCATTTAACTTAATATTTTCTAAAATATTTTTATCCCAATATCTCTTAAAGGGTTTATTTATGTATTTGTTTTGATTCCAGAATATAAAAACTCACAAATACAGTAACAGGCAAGATTTCCAGGCAGATGTTGAACTCCTTCTCACTAACAGTCAAACTTTCAATGGTGCTGAGAGCCAATTTACAAAGAAGGCAAAAGAAATTGTTGAATGCTGCCAGATTGCTTTAAGAAAGGTATTACATATCTTTTTAGGTTTTTCTCCGAAGCGAATCCGACCCATCACCTAAAATTTTTTACATGTATCAGCAAACTTTAAAAAACCCATTAATTTTGTAAAAGAATTTATTTTCTTTCAAAATTTATTGTACAACTGTAATTTTTATTTCAGTTATAAAATCTGAGTAACAGTTATGGTTAGGTCTGAATTTTATATCTTCCTTTTAACAACTTTGCAATTTACTATGGCGTGTCATTTCTATTTTGTGACGCATGAAACTATGAGTTGCTTGTGCCAATTTAACAGGGCCCCTAGTTTCAGTAAGCATTGGGTTTTATGAGGAGGAATGTTTTATCCATTTTACAATCTTTCATTTTTTCCTGATGCAGTGTCAATCAAAGTATTTTTTTGTAATCTTTTATCACCCCAAGTGGCACGTTCTTTGAAATGTGGAGTAGAATCAATAATCTCACCATTAGTTCAATATCATGTATTACCTACATCTCATCAATCTTCAATTCTATACATTATACTCTGACTTATGTGTCCTATAACCTAACCTTGGTTGATAATAAGCACCTCCTGATTTATATTATTTAGATCATCTTTGAAAAAATATGTTTAAGAAAAACTCCTATATGAAGTTGTTGTTTTTTTTTTTTCATTATTAAAAGTTAAAGCTGTACCAAGACTTTGTTATTAATTTTTTTTTTTTTAATTTTTTAAATACCAAATTCAACTTTAAATCAATTTTAAAAATAATTCAATTTTTGCAAATTACTGTCGCGTGGAAATAGTATTCCGACATTTTTATTCATTTGCTTCACTTTCACATAAAAAATATTATTTCTTCAATCAATCAGTTACATGCCTCTATATTTAATTTCAGTTAGATCTTACCCCTTTCCTTTTTTATGTTTATTTTTTTGCATGAAATTTTCTCTCACATTTTAATTACTAGACATCTCATTGTTTGACTTCCATTCAAAACTGAACTGGTGGAAGAGAAACTTTTTCTCATTTTAGGCTTAAATAAAATTATATTCTATGTTATTTCATTATTATTGTAGTTTCTTATCACTATATTTAATGAATAAAATGAGCCTTAATATCAAAATGATTTAAGTTTGCTTCAGTGTCAGTTGAAAATTTTGACTAAATTTATCCATATTTTCTGTTTTGTAACAGTATGATGAGCAACTCTCTCTGTTGGAGACAGCCATCAAGACTTCACAGGAGGCTGCACTGGATGCCATTGAAACAGATTCTGCTTTAACTGGACATTCATTCCAGCCTGATGACAGCATGTATATGTTGAGTGACCATGGTGACCGCAGCAAACTCAATGAGGTAATCACCACCAATTCTTCTTCATTTTACCTTGTTTCATAAACTAAACTGTATTTTATATGCATAACATCCTTTTCTTTGACAATACTTTAAAAAGTTTTCTAAACAATGAGTGAAATAACTAAGTATTGTTTAAATTGTGTTTAATTGTTGCATTAAAATTAATTAATTGTTGTTACTTTACAATTGTTAGGACGAAAATGACATTTCAATACTGTTCTTTAGTATATTGTTGCTAGCAAGAATTATCTTTTACATTATTTTTCATAGTCATTAACTATTGTTAAATTCTAAAATTAATAGTTCATCTATTTCATAAACTTAAAAATTTTATGTTGGATTATGTAATTTACAATTTGCTCTGTGATAATTTTTGCAGAGTTTTATAGTTTAAAAACGAAATGTTATTTTTTTCTTTCCTACCTGCTGATTTGTAGTTTAAATATTTTTGATAAAAATGATAATTTTTTACTGAGTATATCAGGCTTTTGCAACCTTTTCTATTGTTTCTCATTGCTGCAGTGTGTCCCAAAATTCTCTCAGAAAAAAAAATTTTTTTGAAATAAGAATAAGAAATTGCAGGTTTTTTTAATTATATTTTTTTAATTTTTATCAATGCTTGAAGTATACGGTATAGATTTATGTATGAAATATATCAGGTAAATGCTCAGTAGATTCCACTCGTACATACCCACTCTTTCGTTTAAATTTTTAATTCAATTTGTATTTGAAAAAATGTGGCTAATTTTTGTTAATGGAACACTCAATTTTCTCTTTCAAGATATTGATGATTATGAGCTTGTCAGTATAAACTTAAAACATGTTTTTGGTGGCCATTTTCATCGACAAAACGGGAAGTCACATGACCCTGGAAGGACTCAACAATAAATCGTGTTTTTTTTTTACTGTTTTTTTACTGTGTTACTCCATTTTCTTATTCTTTTTGTTAGCGACATTTTATTGCATGAGTAACACAAAATTCGCATTCTGTGCCAATTTTCGGCCACCTTTTCTTTAAAGCATTTTATACTAATTGATCACTTGCTTGTTTATAATAGCATCCTTTTCATTTCAGTCCAAGGATGACGATTTAGAAGAATTCATCGATGTTCCGGAAGAGGAGGAATACGAGGATTATGACGAGGAAGAATCCGTTCTCCTTGAACACAATATCCTTGTCAAGAGTGAAGGTGACTTGAGTGATAAAATGCAATATGATAGTGACAATGAATTGCACCAAATGTCAAGCATGGCACCGGAACGCACCGAAATGGTGCAATTTGACTTGGCCATGTGCGGAGATACCGAAAACTCCGAGATTATAGACGAGAACTACGATCCATCAGAATTTTTACTGCAGGGGAGATACGGATTTCCACCGGTCAAGCAAGAAGCGGAAGAGGTTGATAATATTGATAATGATCTGGCCGTGAGCGATTCAGATGAAGAAGTGAACAGACCAGCGGGCCCTGGTGATCAGGAAAGTGAATTGTGGTTTTAAAATTATGTGCAATTTTAGAAGGAAAAAAAATTTTAAATCTTTTTTGTGTTTTTAAGGAAAATTTTATGCTGCAAAGGGTAATGTTATCTTTTATTTATTAGTTAGTGAAATTAAATACTGTTTATTTATTTATAAACATAAAAACTTGTGTAATTGGCAATATAAACTGCCGAAACCCCACTATGTGTGACATAGACTTTGTTTTTTCTATGTGTTATTAGATGCAAGAAGAATATTTGGTTACAAACGTTTTGTTACATCTACCCAAGAAGCTTTATTAATTAATATAAATAATATATATTGATAATACAGTAGGGAACCGATTATCTGGAACGATCGGGACCATCGCTATTCCGGATAACCGATTTTTCTGGTTTTCTGAATCGCTACAAAAAGCTGTTTTTTTATTGTTAAACCCAACTAAAAAAAATAATATTTGGAAATAATCTTAAAAAGAAGGAAAAACGAAGTAATACACTTATGATTATTTCCAAAATGATAGTAAGGTAAACATCTTTCCAAAAAGAAAGAAAAATCCTAAAATCTTATGAGGAAAAAAAAAAAATTTTTAAAATGGCGGGAAATTTATCGAATTTCGTTCCGGTTTTCTGATTTCCGGATAACGGGTTCTGTACTGTATAACAAATAGAGAACTACAAAAAGCTGCTGAGTGTATGAAACATAAAATGATATTAAAAATCTAATATTAAAACATACATATATACTATATATGTTTGTTAACTGTAAAGATGGCATCAGCCTACTAGAAATTATCTATATTTCTTTCTGATTACGTATAAATACTATCAAATAAGAAAAATGCATATAAAATAAATCGAGCAAAGTAATTTGGTGAAAGTTAACAATTTTTATGAAAATAAAATTTTTAAAAAAAGATATTATTAAAACAAAACTGTTTTTGTTGTTTCTATTTTATATATTTTTTACTGTGGTTATATTATTATTATTTTTTTTTTTGTTAGAACTGTTAATGTTTATCTGTAATTGAGTTATTGATGCATAATCAGAAAATACTATTTGAATATTATGATGTAGTTGTGAAAACATGACATTTTTTTAAGGGTTTTAATTTTATTTTTTTGCATAAAATTTATAATATGTATGCCAGTATTTTAATGATTTTTAACAAATTAAAAAAAATTTTTAATTATTTAATGAAATTGAGGTATTTTAATTAGATTTTTTATCAGCTATTGTCTATTATACATATTTTTAAAATCCTAAAAATGAAGTGAAAAAGTATTTAAATATTATGATTCACCAATTTAGCTGGAAAAAATTATGAAAATCTGAAGAATCATTATTCAGAGAAGTTTCTGGTTTAAAAACGTTGATATTTATTTCTCACTTTAATATTTATATGTGTTTTTGAATTTGTTAGTTTTCTTATTCAATTTTTAACAGGCATTCTAAAAATATATATCAAGGACTCGATATGTAAGCAGGTAATCACTATATTTTAATTACTTCCATTATATTTTAAAATTAATATATTTACTTGTCTAATAAATAAGTGTTGTAGAATGTATATAAAATACTGGGGTGTAAATACTTAAAAGACTATATTATGTAATTGTAATATATGTGTACAGTTTTAAATCTTGTAAATAACATCCTCACAAATTTTTTTCTCTCTATGTTACTTCATTTTATCTACAATATAAATAAATGGTTTTAAATTATTTTAATTGCATTAGATTAGAAAATAAAACTTTTAAAAGTGTTATTGTTTAATTTTATATTAAGTTTATGGTATTATATATCTGTGTCTTTAAGGTCAAACTTTTTTAAAAGAAAATAAGTTAGGATCAAATTTAATAAAACAATTTAGCAAATAAATTTATTTAGAACAGTGATTGCCAATGTATATTGAACAGACCTGTACTCAAACACTGTTAGAAATTTTGTAGTGTGTTGAACCATATTATTATTATTAAAATGTTCAACAACCTTAATAAGGCGTGAAGTTGAAACCATATTCTTTTATTTCTTAAACTATATTATTGTTCAAATTTGCTTTAACCACAATTTAATGCAAAGTTCAATCATTATGTAGTTATTATTATACTTCTAAAATTTGAATGCAAAATCTTTCAAAATCGCTGTAACCTTAATATGCTGCAAAGTTGAACCATATTATTGAACGTAAATGGCAAATTCTTAAATTGAAATTGAACCATATTATTGTACTTCTTAAACCATATTATCAACCGAATATGGTACAAATTTGTGCCTTTTATTGAACTTCTTAAATTTAAACCTCGAAATTTTTCAAATTTGATGCAACCTTAATATGCAAAGCTGAACCATATTATTGAACTTCTTAAATTTGAACCGCAAATTCATTCAAATGTGATAAAACCTTAATTTGATGCAAAATTTAACCATATTATTGTGCTTCTTAAACCTTAAAATCATACAGATTTGGTGCAAAGTTGTGCCATATAATGGTGCTCCTTAAACTTGACTGCAAATTCTGTGAGACATCTTTGATACATTAAAGAAGGATGGCAATTAGAGAATAAATTACAACTTAGAACTGTGCAAGCTCTACAAGCAAACCACAAGTAGCACAACTCATATTAAACAATAGATTAAGGTGTTTTGTTTGAAAAAGCTCGGAAGATCTTAGCATTGAGGAATCCCAAGCTAGAGAAAGACGCCAACTAGATATTTTCTATTGTATGTGCATAATCAGAAACAAAATGGTCAAAAAATTGCTTAAGTTTTTACTAAGGTTTCAGCATATTTTGATTAAACTTCTGATATTATGGTTCATGGTTAAACTGATTTTTCGTTTTAATCTGTGTGAAATTCGACAAAACAAAACCTTTGCCTAACGGTACGTATCATATTAAAGATTCAAAAAATTTTTTTACTGATTTGCATAGCGACACTCCTTAAGCTTTGAATGAAGTTCTTTTTTGCAAAATAGATTATGCATACTCGCAGACTGAACAAAGTCTTTTTATTTTGATTTAATTGCAATTTTAATAGCCTGTATATTGTTAAAGCGTGTGTTGCGCACTCCTGGCAGAGTTTGATCCTGGCCGCCGCCTAAACAACTGTTGTGTGTATGCAGTAAGAGCAGGTTAAATATATCGTGGCTGACAGCCCTCTCGTTGGCTTTTTTCTAATATTTTATAACCGTCCTTGAAAAGCCGACCCGATTTTTGGATTTACGACTACTAATGTTCAACTCCATAGCCTTGTAATTTTGAATCCAATCCAGAAGACAAGGGAGCCCTTGGATCAAGTATTGGAAAGAATTTACACTCGTGGGGGACTTTTTTAATAGAACTAACCCGCATTTGCCCTACATGAACAGGAAGATCACGAGAACCTCTCACGGTTAGCCTGACGGAAAGGAGATTACCCATGATCCAGATACCACGGAGGATATTTCTCATCAGCACTGTGGTCTGTGCAAGCTGGATGCGGGATTCGCCTTCCCATGAGGCGAATCTGATTCGAATCCCAGTAGATATGAATTCCGCATCCGGCTTGCACCGACCACAGTGCTGACGTGAAATATCCTCTGTGGTAGACGGATCATGGGTTAGAGTTCTTTTGCCGTCAGGCTAACCGTGGGAGGTTCTCGTGCAGGGTTCGTAGCGTTTTTAAAAAGTGCTTAAAGATGCGTATTTTCGATATTGGTTTCTTAAAAGCCCTTAAAGGTGCTTTTTCCATTGGATGTTTTTTAAAAGTGCTTAATTTTCCCTTTCCGAAAATGAGATTTTTTTTCTTTACCATGTCGATTTTCCCCACGTATTTTACAAAAGCGTGCTTTTCACATTGTTCTATTCAACGTTTCCACAGTTCATTCAACAATCTATTTCGACATACAGCTGGTCCAAAGCGAATGAAAGCGCCAATCATATTGCATGTTTGATGAAATACTTGCGAGTACTGAGCTGGGTTCAGTGAGATTATTGCACTATCATCTGCAACTTTGTTGCATTTTGAAAGATATTTTCAATTTCAGGCTTCATTTTTTACCCTTTGATATCAAACCGAAAAATATCTCAATCATTTTATAATGGCTAATATAGTCAAGTAAAGAGTTCTTCGTCAGAAACTAGTTACTTTATCATGATAATGTAAAGTGTTTTAAAATTATTTCGCATTTTGTTAAAGTATATAGTGCTTAAAAATATTCTTTGAGTGCTTGAAAAGTTCTTAAAAGGTGCTTGTTTTTTGTTGAAAGATTTGACTACGCACCCTGTCGTGGTCTTCCTCTCCATGTAACACAAATGCGGGTTGGTTCAATCAAAAAGTCCTCCACGAGGATAAATTTCTCCCAACACTTGATCCAGGAGTTCCCTTGTCTTCTGGGTTGGGTTAAAAATTACAAGGCTACGGAGTTGAACATTAGTAGTCGTAAACTCATAAAATTGGGTTGGCTGTTCAACGACGGTTATAAAAAATAAACACACTAACCTTATTTTCTACTCTTGAGCAATATTTTGATTTGTAGGTAAAACCATAACGCTTCGTAAAATTTCTCTAATATTAAAAATAAATTATGCATTAAGATTATGTAGGTAGGTACTTTATTTACGTCGCACTGGAGCTGCATTATAGGGCTGTTGGCGACGGTCTGGGAAACATCCCTGAGTATGACCCTAAACCATACCATCGCAATTTTGATCCTCTGCAAAGGGGATGGCTACTCTGCTATGGTAGCCCGACAACCTGTGCGCGAAGTCGAGCACTTTGCTGTAGAACAATTTAACAAGGACCGATCACGCGCACCCTCGGTCCCTACGCAGACTGATCAAAGTGGTCACTCACCCGCACACTGACCGCAGCCAGTGATGCTTGACTTCGGTGTTCTACTGGGAAACTGTGTCTTAAAGATGAGTCCACTGCGAGACTCGTTAAGATTTTGTATGATATTAAATTTAGGTCCACAGTTTTTTGGTTTCTCGTATATATTCTGCGTTTTATTTTTCCTTCAAAAAAAAATAGAAATGTCTAAGTCAGAACTAGATTAGTGTTCCGCTAATCATTCAATCAATTTCCGTTTGCAATATTCCCATTGGACGATTCGTATACCTATCCCAATTGAAACGTATTCCTATTCGTTACATCTATTATTGATTGTGATGGTTTTCCAGTAGTCAAGTAAGTGAAGTGACATCAATTTAGACATCTCAATTGCGAATTAGTTTTCTTCTTGAGCTGTACGGAAGATTGGTTTCTTTCGATCAACTTTTTCTATGCCTTACATCCAATAGAGTAACCCTAAACTACATTAATGGAAATACAGAGCTATAAGCTAACGCAAAGAGCTCGTCGTACTCTTCTACAATCCAATAGAGTTGATGCACTTCTTCAGTTTCATGCATATCGTGTAGCACTTTTCTAACACTTCATAGATGTGGTAAATCGGATACGTGTCAATAGCTATAAAAGGATTTCCCTATCTGATGGGGAATTAACAAGAATTGAATTTGGTTCAATGTAGACCATTTTACAGGAACCGAAAAAATAAATTTTGGAACAAATAGGGAAAATTATTGAAATTAAGAATTGAATTTATCTTTAAAAGTTTGTTATAGGAAAATTGTGATCATTTTATAAATAAGCAAATTTTTAAATCTCTACTTTGGACATAAGCCTACAGTTGGTATGATAAATTACTACATTAAATTCAGAATACACGCCCAGATCTGGCAACTCTCAAGCTTTAGGCCTGAGTCTCAGACTTTTGAGTCCAATCTCATAAAAAAAAATTTCTCAATGTTTTTTCTAAATAACTTTGGAGGACCTGGGCACACTTAGCACGCAGTCCCCAAACTCTTTTCCCAAGTAAACGATTTTGTAGATCGTAGTGTTTAGTTTATTATTAATTCCTTTTTAGAATTGATAAACCTTAAAAAAACACTTTTTGAAAAAGCGTGTTCTGTTGTTTTCTCTTTTAAAAGTAGTAACTAAATTAAATTCATGTTGAAATACATAACTTCGGAACTTTTTCTTTCTTTTGATGGGATAGATAAATAACAATATGAAGTTAGTTGCAAGAAAAGTAAAATTTAATTCAATTCTTCCATCTTAAAGCAAACTGTGGAGAATTTGTTGACTAATGGGAAAACGAACGAAAAAGCCTCTAGAGAAAATTTTTTATATTTTACAAACATGCTATATCAGCCACTTATTTTTAGGGGTTAAAGAATTACTTAAATATATTTATTTTAAAGAATGTGTGAATTTATTTTTAGAATTTTTTTTTCGTCTTGCGCTATGTCATGGTAGCCAAAATTCTTAGACTTTTATTTCTGAAGGTCCGCACGTTGGAAAATATTTGAGACATGACTAAGCCTATCGATGAAGTGTTATCATGAATTTTAAAAAAAATTTAAACCTTCATCAAATTTTTATTCGGCGTAAAATTGTTACTCAATCAAAATTGACTGGAGTGAGTAAGTGATTTAATTTTAATGATTCAGTTGGTGATTTAATTAGTCTCTTAGTGGTTTAGTTTTGATCTATTCATTCTTTAGTGAGGGACTTAATGATTAGGTTAGTGATTTAACTTTCAGTGGCTCAGTTACGGTGTCACAATCAGAAATTTAGAAATTCAGGTAACGATTGAATTGTTAATGATTTAATTTTTGTGTTTTAGTTTTTAAAGATACATTTTTAGTGATTTAATAGTTAAGTTAATAATTTAGCTTTCATTGAATAGTTTAGATGCTCCAGTTCGAAATTTAAAATTCAGTTAGTGATTGAATTATTACGCATTCAACTTTAATGATTTTATTTTATAAGGATCGTCTAAGCGATTCAGCAAGTAATTTAGTGGTTTCATTAGAGACTCGATGAATTATTTAGTGTTTAATGATTCAGTGATTCATTTATGTCATTCAGCCAGTGATTTAATTCGAGATTCAATAGATTATTTAGTTTTCAATGATTCAGTGATTGATTTATGAGATTCAGCTAGCGATTTAGTGGTTGCATAGAGATTCGATGAATTATTTAGTTTTTAATGATTCATATGACTCAGCTAGCTGTTTAGTGGTTTCGTTAGAGATTAGATGAATTATTTGTCCCACAGTGAACTGATCGTTAAGACACGATTCCCAGCAGATCACCGAAGTCAAGCATCACTGGCTGCGATCAATGTGTGGGTGGGTGACCACTAGAATTAGTCTGCTTCGGGACCGAGGGTGTTCGGTATTGATCCTCGTTAAACTGTTCTACCGTAAAGTGCTCGCCTTCGCGTGCAGGTCGTCCAGCTACCGAAGCGGGGGTGCCATCCCCTCTGCAGAGGATCAAAATTGTGATGGCATGTTTTCGAATCATCCTCAGGGATGCTTCCCAGACCGTCGCCAATAGCCCATTGTGCAGCTCTAGTACGACGTAAATGAACTACAACAAGATGAATTATTTAGTTTCTAATTATTCATTTTTGTGATTTCATAAATGACTTAAGGATTTTTTTAATGATTTTATTTTCAATGATTATTTNTTGTACTTTAATAAATGACTTAAGGATTTTTTTAATGATTTTATTTTCAATGATTATTTTGTACTTCATACAATGGCAAGTCGGTGGGTTATCTCTCATTGACTCAGTTTAGGTGTTTGTCGCTTAAAAATTCAGTTAATGACTGAATTACGAATGATTTAATTTAAGTGATTTAATATTTTACTTGTGTCACCTTTGTATTCAGTATTATACCATTTTTAAAATAAAGGAAATTTCTTATATCAGTCACCTACGTTTAATAGCCTTAAAAAAAAGTCTGCTGCATTTTAAACATCAATTCCTATTTAGTTAAGAGGAAATAAATAGCTTTTACGCTGACGCTCCAACTTATCTTATGGCTTCAAGTAATTGAACTCCGAAGTAAAGTTTTTGCTTATCTTTATTGTAACAAAAAACATTAGATAAAATGGTCTAATGCTTAACGGATTTTTGAAAGCTGAAATGTTTTTAAAAGCTTTACGATCAATAAAGATATAAATTTTAATTCCATGGTAAAATATTTTTTATCGTTTTTTATGTTATAACTTATGCATAACAATAGTATCTATGGATGGATATTAAATCTTATCACGTTTAGACAATTTAATACATTTTGTTTAAATTGGATGTTAGACCATTAAAAATCTCGAGTTTACTTAAAATATGGTATTAAAGTTGACTTAGCCGTTATTGAAAGTTTGAAATGTTTATATATNAGGGTATTTTTTGATATATATATATATATATATAAAATAGAAAAAAAAGGAATGGTTATGTCTATAAGTTTATTTCAATCATTATATTTTAGGCCGGGATAGCCTGGTTGGTAGGGCACTGGACCCATATCCAACAAGAGGTCGTGGGGTCGATCCCCACCGATCAAAGACTTCCCGTGTAGTAAATGGTGACTAATACACGTTAAATCTATCGAGTCTCAAAGTCCTCCATGTTCCCATAACAAATCATACCTCTGGGGGTACTGATCCAGGAGTTTCCTTGTCTTCTGGATTGGTTCAAAATTACAAGGCTGCGGAGTTGAACATTAGTAGTCGTAAACCCAAAATTTGGGTTGGCTGTTCAGTGACAGTTATAAAATAAAATAAAATTATTATAATTTGAGCCACGATGGCTCAGGGGATAGAGCGTTTGCCTTCCAAGAACCAGGATCGAATCCCAACGATGGCTAGTCGATACGAATCCGCATCCGGCTTTCACCGACCACAGTGCTAACATGAAATATCCTCAGTGGTAGACGAATCTGGGCTAGAGTCCCTTTGCCGTCTGGCTAACCGTGGGAGGTTCACGTGGTCTTCCTCTCCATGCGGGTTAATTCCTTCAAAAAGTCCTTCACGAAGGCAAAAACCCAATCTCCCAATACTTGATCTCTTGTTTTCTGGATAGGGTTCAAAATTACAAGTCTACGGAGTTGAACGTTAGTAGTCGTAGACCCAAAAATTGAGTCGGATGTTCAACGACAATTATAAAATAAAGATAAAATCATTTTATTTTGGTATAAACCTCTTAATTACTTTTTTTTGTAGGAATTTTGAAATTATTGATGACGTTTTTTTCCGCTTGGTATACTACGTATTCCGTTTAGTATTCCATTGGTAGTAAACGTCATTTTTTTTCAAATTATTAAGTTTGTAAAATAATTATTTGAGAAATTACCGCATAAACACTGAGGAATTCTGAAAAAGGCTACAATTCTTTTTTTATGGATTGTTTAACTTTGAAGCTCGGTATATATTCGAGATTTTTTGGCGAAGCAGCTGGACTATATATTAGAGATTTTTTTTCTTAAAAAAAAAAAACTTATTTTAGAAAAAAGAGAACTAGCTTGATAACGTAAGATTCCAATTTGAAGACATTTGTAACTATGAGCTGTATGATCTGAGATTCCAATTTGAAGACATTTGCTAACTGCTGGCTGGATGACATATTCTATTTTGATTTGTTAACTGCTAGCAGGATGACATAAAATTCTTATTTTGATTTGTTAATTGCTAGCAGGATGACATAAGATTACATGAAGACGATTGCCAACTGCAAGCAGTACGATCTAAGATTCCAATTTGAAGGCGTTTGCTAACTGCCTTGCTGGGTGATATAAGATTACATTTTGAAGATTTTGTTAACTGCCGGGCTTGACAATGTTCAATTTTTGCATTAAATGCTCCGCGCGTGGAATTTTTTTTTAAAATTATTTTAATCAAAATGGCTGCTTATCTTTTGCGCAAAAGATTGATTCCTCAGTGCAACGTTCAGCTGAAAACATTTCCATTCAATTATACTAAAAGAAAACAAACACAGATGTACTTCCGCATTTTATTTTTTTTGCATGATAATAATGTAATATTAATTCTTTGTTTACTAAATACTATTGATTTTTGTGCTAAATTGTTGTTTTATCAGGTCTAATCTCCGATCATAATGAAACGTCATATTATTTATCTTTTTCGAAAGTTTGATGGCGTTCCATGAATAGTAGCGATCGCTTTAGGAACCTTATTACAATAAATATTAATCTAAATAGGAAGAAGTGTAGGTTTATTATAACAGAAGAAATTTAGTATATTTATGAATCATTATCAGTCTGTCATTGGGAAATAATGATATCAGTTCCAAAGACCTTAAGAAAGACCTTAATCAAAGACCTTAATTCCACATAATATTTA
The DNA here is from genome assembly GCF_043381705.1 of Parasteatoda tepidariorum. NCBI lineage: Eukaryota > Metazoa > Arthropoda > Arachnida > Araneae > Theridiidae > Parasteatoda > Parasteatoda tepidariorum. The sequence continues at coordinate 79,797,569 of NC_092212.1, read as the reverse complement.
AAGTTATAATGGAATAACATTTCGAGTTAATTGAGGTTTTTTTAAATTTAAAAGAAAACTTCGACAACATTTAAAAGCATGACAGGATGCTTGTCAAATAATTAATAGAAATGTTTGGATTTTTTTTTTGTACAATTGGTTTAAAGCATGCAGAATCATATTATTAAATCAAAAATAAAACGTTAAAGCATAAATTTTGTAATTTTAAATATCAAAACACAAAATGTTTTTGGAAAATTGCCTAAATAGTTTATAAAAAGTTTAATTTTTTAAAAAGCTCTATTTTTCAAATTTTAATTTCGTAAAACTTATTCGATAGACTCCACTTAAAATTTGGATTTTGTAATTGAAAGTTATATTGCGTAAAATGGGGTAAAAATTTACCCACTTAACAGCTAACATTTGTACACTTAACTTCAAAAAAATTGTTCGAATATTATTAAAGTAAACAATTATAAAAAAGAAAANGTTAAAGCATAAATTTTGTAATTTTAAATATCAAAACACAAAATGTTTTTGGAAAATTGCCTAAATAGTTTATAAAAAGTTTAATTTTTTAAAAAGCTCTATTTTTCAAATTTTAATTTCGTAAAACTTATTCGATAGACTCCACTTAAAATTTGGATTTTGTAATTGAAAGTTATATTGCGTAAAATGGGGTAAAAATTTACCCACTTAACAGCTAACATTTGTACACTTAACTTCAAAAAAATTGTTCGAATATTATTAAAGTAAACAATTATAAAAATTTTTTTTTAAAGTATGTTATACATGACACGGGTTTGGGATAAACGAATTTCATAATTGTATGGAGAAAAAAAAATTTGATTTGCAAAATTTATTTTAGATATCTGACTGATTTCTCCTCTAAGCCATTAGATTGCGACCGAATTGCCACAACCCTCTCCCTTTATCTTGAGGGTTATCAATCCAAGTCTCTTGGAAGGAAAAGAAAAAGAAAAACAGAGTGGTTATCTTAAAAAAGTACAAAACGCAAATAAAAAAAGTGCCTGAGAAATTGAATTTCAAAAAAAATTCAGATTAAAATTTGATTTCTAAGGCCATTCGCTCAAATTTTGTATTTTGCCATGCAAATTACCTTCTTTAAAATTTTTCAAAATATTGTACACCTTACATTTCAAAAAATTTTCGACCATAATTGAATAAATTAATAAATGTTTACTAAAAATTATTTTTTGCATGGGATTATCTTTGGATAAACGAATTTTATAATTGTGTGCAAAAGTTATTCAATTCGCTTAAAAAGTTCTTGAGATATAGCGAAATACGCAAAAAGTAAAATTAACATTGAGAGATTCAAACTTTGGATCGCTCTCCTGAACAAACTATTGGAACCATATTTCTCAGATTGCAACGATCCCCTATATTTCACGGGTTAAAAATCCGAATCTGTCAAAAAAATGCATGTGTATTCAGAGAAAGCATGTTTTTGTGTCTGATTTAGTAATTTAAAATATCGTCTGCAATTAAAATTTTGCATATTTGAGCCCCACCCCCTCCTCCTGCCATTAAGATTGAGTCCCAGAGCGTGAAGAACCGAACATTAGATCAAAAGTTACTCAAGGTAATCCATTCTTTCTTTCTTTTTTTTGCGCATTGTACATCTAACTACGTATCTGATTTTCTAACTAACAATTATTTCTGTCTTCACAAATTAGTTATTATAATTAAAGTTAGACCCTCGAAACAATTAAAATTACGCTTTAGTACTTGAAAATCGGATCACTAGATGAAAAGTTTTTATTTTATGGCCGTCGTTGAGCAGCAGACCCAAGCTTTGGATTTACGACTACTAATGTTCAACTCCGTAGCCTTGTAATTTGAACCTAATCCAAAAGACAAGGGAACTCCTGGATTCAAGTATTAGAAGAAATTTGCTTTTGTGGAGGACGTTTGATGGAACTAACCCGCATTTGCGTTACACGGAGAGGAAGATCACAGAACTTCACTCGGTTAGTCTGATGGCAAGGAGACTCTAAGCCATGATCCCTCTAGTACTGAGGACATTTCATGTCAGCACTGTAGTTGGTGCAAGCCGGAGGAGGAATTCGTGTCGACCAACCGTCGCTGGGATTCGAACCCGGTTCACCTCGTTGGAAGGCGAAAGCTCTATCCCCTGAGCCATCACGGCTTTCAAATCAAAAGTTATCAGGCTGTTTCTCTCTTTTTTTTTCTTTCTTTTTTTTTACCCACACTATTTGTAGAATTTACTGATAATCTTTTTTAAATGCTATCATATTAAACAAAACAATGGCTAAAGTCAAAATTTAACTTGAATAAAACGGCTGTTTATGTTACCCTTGAAGAGGAGTAATTGTGAATTACCGAAATTGTGACAAGGGGAGAAGGTAACAAGAAGTGACAGCTTATAGCTTGTCTACGGTAAGAACTCCCCCCGCCACAAAGTCTGAAGCCGCCTGCTGCTATGGAAACAAGAATAGCTCATTTCAGGGAGGGTAGTTTCTCTTCACTCTAGAGCTAACGCAATAGATCGAAGAAAAATATTCCCTTTCTCTCACTGACTCGAATCAAAACCTGTCCTAAAGTGTGACCTCACACCCCTACTTTAAATAGTCATGCTTCGTTACCATAGTCACCACCAGAGGTCCAGACGTATGGCTAAGGGAGCTCTTACTTTAGACAAACTATACATTTTGCTTAAAATAATAACATCAAAAATAGGACATTTTTTTATGTCAAATTAAGTACGCATTGTCAAAGCTCAAAAATAAAATTCGAAGCATGATCGTGCACAGCGTGAAAGCTTTGTTTCTGATTATGTCATATGGCCTGAAATCTACCTAAAAGGGGGTGAGGAAGTGTAATAAAGTGTGACACTTTGTGATAGAGGGGAGGAGGTTTTAAAAGTATTGAAACATTTGTGACATCATTCATGAGCACCTTTAGAGAAAAACAATGAACACAGAAAAAAAAATTTACGCGAGCTACACTGATTATATGCCTGCAGTTTCAGCACAAATGGGAATTTATCGCAAGTATACAAAATTTTATCCACGTGCTGATCAATGCTAAAGGACAAATTTACGGTAGCCGTCAGCCCATCACCACCCCCAGGATAACTTAATGTTGCAATTGGCGGTTAAAAAAGTGTCTGCTTATTGCCACTTTTTTCATCGATCATGTTTTATTATTATAAATATGGATTCATTATGAACATTTTATAATACACTGAAAATTACTTTATTTCCTGATCGTTTCGTAACATAATCTTATTTTATAAATGAACCACATTTTGAGATATGCTTTAAGAGAAATTCCTTAAATTATTAATATTAACAGTTTCTTAATTATTTAAAATTTTCTATTTTGAAAGAGATATATTTCCATAGATAAAAATTCTATAAATGACCACTAGCCATTGGCTAAATATCCTAATTTAATCCTATGGGTAATCGATCAATGTTAGAAAAAATGCAAATCTCTTTAGAATATATTTGTACCGATGTTGCGTCAATCCGCCACGTGCAATTCGTCGGAGCGACAGTTGGTCGTGGTTTCAATTCGTCACGGTCATAATTCGTCGCTGCGATAATTCTCGGTAAGCACAATTCACCGCGGCGATAATTCATCGTCAGCACAATTCGTCGCGGAGTCGATTCGTCGTGGTTATAATTCGTCGCTGCGATAATTCTCGGCTTGCATAAATCGCTGCGGTAACAATTCATCTTGAGCACAATTCGTCGCGGCGATAATTCGTTGTGATCACAATTCGTCGAGGGCACAATTCGTCCTGATCACAATTCGTCGAGGGCGCAATTCGTCGAGGGTGCAATTCGTAGTGATCACAATTCATCGCGGCGATAATTCGTCGTGATCACAATTCTTCGAGGGCACAATTCATCGAAGGCACAATTCGTCGTGATCACAATATATCGAGGGCACAATTCATCGTAATCACAATTCATCGAAGACACAATTCGTTGGGATCACTATTCGTCGATGACACAGTTCATCGAAGGCACAATTCGTCGTGATCACAATTCACCGAGATCATAATTCGTCGTGATCACAATTCATCGAAGGCACAATTCGTAGAGGGGACAATTCGTCGTGATCACAATTCACCGAGATCACAATTCGTCGTGATCACAATTCATTGAGGGCGCGATTCACCGAGATCACAATTCGTCGCTGCGATATTTCGTTGTGATCACAATTCGTTGAGGGCACAATTCATCGTAATCACAATTCGTCGAGGGCGCAATTCGTCGAAGGGACAATTCGCCGTAGCGACAATTTGTCGCGAGCACAACTTACTTAAGGTTTCGTTGAAATTCATCTATTTCATCGAAAATATAGTTTTTACCGTGTTCGATTCATTAAATTTTTATTCTTATTTTTCACTTCTAAATTCTCAAACTAAACTTTCACTTCCTTTGACTCATTTTCGCGATGAAGATAAAGGATACAACAAAAAAATTCGACTCCATGAATTTTGTTGTTTCAAGAAGACCTTTGTCCATAATAAATGCTGATAACAGGCTGCGGTGTTTGCAAATGGTGCCGCGGAAGATAACACTCTGTAAAACACCGTTATATTTTGAATCGAACAAAAACGTTCTTGGAAAAGAGAATGCGTATCCTAGCCCTGTGGTTCCACGACTTACAAAAATCGTTTGAAAAGTTAAAGGATGTCGGATGAAAGACGTTTAAAATTCATTGTTTTCTGTAAAAAAACAATAACGATTACGTAGTGCCATTTTTTTTACAGATAATTAAGGAAAAATTAGTAAGTTTTTTTGTTTTTTGTTTCTTTTCTCTGAATAAGGTTCTTCTTCTCAAGAAAATATATATAGTTCAATTTAATTTAATTTTTTTAAATATATATGTATACATATTTACTGTCGTGTTTTACGACTTTCAAAAATCGTTGCAAAAACTGAGGGATTTTAATAAAAGTCGTTTAAAATTTTTTTTCTTCTCTTTTTTGTAATAAAAAATAATAACGATAACGTAGTGCCATTTTTTACAAATAATTGTAAGGAAAGTTTAATAAGTTTCTAGTATTTTGCTTATTTTTTCTGAATACGATTCTTCTTTTCAAGGAAATTTAATAATATTATTGTCGATATTGTCTATCTGAGTAATGTTTAGGGCTAAATTCCCCACATTCGAGGAATATTATTCTTTGACAAACAGACTTTCCAGATAATAATTTGGGTTATAACTTCCGGACTACTTGTTATTTGATGAACAGCCTATCTAAGCAATGTTTAGGACTGCACTTTCCGATACTTGTAGTTTCATGAATAGCCTATAATACTCCGAATTGTATTTTTGTCATCTAATGAACAGCCTATCTAAATAATGTCTGACTACACTTTCCGATACTTGTAGTTTCATGAACAGCCTATAATACTCCGAATTGTATTTTTGTCATCTAATGAACAGCCTATCTAAGTTATATTTAGTACTACACTTTCCGATACTTGTAGTTTCATGAATAGCCTATAATACTCCGAATTGTATTTTTACCATCTAATGAACAGCCCATCTAAGTAATGCTTAGGACTGATGCAACTTTCCGATACTAGTAATTTCGTGAACTCTATCCAATAAGTAATATTTGGGGCTATATTTCCCCAAATTGCATTTTGTCATTTGATGAACAGCCTATCTAAGTAATATTTAGAACAATGCTTGTAATAATGTGATGAACAGACTATCTAAGTCACGTCCAAATAAATACGCCAAGCGTCTTTTGTCGTATTTTGGTATACGACATTAATTTACTATAGGGAACCGATTATCCGGAACGATCGGGACCATCGCTATTCCGGATAACTGATTTTTCCGGTTTTCTGAATCGCTACAAAAAGCCGTTTTTTTATTGTTAAACCCAACTAAAAAAAATAATATTTGGAAATAATCTTAAAAAGAAGAAAAAACGAAGTAATACACTAATGATTATTTCCAAAATGATAGTAAGGTAAACATCTTTCCAAAAAGAAAAAAAAATCCTAAAATCTTATGAGGAAAAAAAAATTTTTTTTTTAAATGGCGGGAAAATTTATCGAATTTCGTTCCGGTTTTTTGGTTTTCCGGTTTTCTGATTTCCGGATAACGGGTTCTGTACTGTATTTCTTTTTCTAACACTTGACCTTGGAAATGATTTACTCTACTTTTCAACACCAAATAGAATATAAGGATTGCCCAAATAAAGAATGGACGCAATTGAAGCCGTCTGAAATATAGTAGTAATAGCAGCTCGCTCAGAATTGAACAACATACAGTATAATACAATATTAAATTGCAAAAAGAGAACGTTATGAAGACGTTTATTGTTGAATGCTTGTTTACGGCAAACAATGTCTAGGACAAACAGGTGTGAATAAATGCTGCGTAAAATTTCGCGAAGAGTGTTCATCAAATTCGAATCTGCCAAGAACCAGAAAGAATAAACGACATGGTCTTCCACGAATCCATTTCTAAAAAGATTTGTGGTTATTATTTTCGCGCATCTCTGCAACATTTCCTGCCTTTAAAAAATCGTACTATTTTGGGTTGTCATGTTTTGGGATCATCTTTCTTGGTTCGATATTACTATCTTTAGTTAATCAGTTATGCGCTCGCTCAGAATGCAGTTTAATCAGTTATGAGCTCACTCAGAAAGCAGTTTAATCAGCTATGCGCTCACTCTAAATGCAGTTTAATCAGTTATGCGCTCACTCAGAATGCAGTTTAATCAGTTATGCGNATACTTGTAGTTTCATGAATAGCCTATAATACTTCGAATTGTATTTTTTCATCTAATGAACAGCCTATCTAAGTAATGTCTAAGACTACACTTTCCGATACTTGTAGTTTCATGAATAGCCTATAATACTTCGAATTGTATTTTTTCATCTAATGAACAGCCTATCTAAGTAATGTCTAAGACTACACTTTCCGATACTTGTAGTTTCATGAATAGCCTATAATACTTCGAATTGTATTTTTTCATCTAATGAACAGCCTATCTAAGTAATGTCTAAGACTACACTTTCCGATACTTGTAGTTTCATGAATAGCCTATAATACTTCGAATTGTATTTTTTCATCTAATGAACAGCCTATCTAAGTAATGTCTAAGACTACACTTTCCGATACTTGTAGTTTCATGAATAGCCTATAATACTTCGAATTGTATTTTTTCATCTAATGAACAGCCTATCTAAGTAATGTCTAAGACTACACTTTCCGATACTTGTAGTTTCATGAATAGCCTATAATACTTCGAATTGTATTTTTTCATCTAATGAACAGCCTATCTAAGTAATGTCTAAGACTACACTTTCCGATACTTGTAGTTTCATGAATAGCCTATAATACTTCGAATTGTATTTTTTCATCTAATGAACAGCCTATCTAAGTAATGTCTAAGACTACACTTTCCGATACTTGTAGTTTCATGAATAGCCTATAATACTTCGAATTGTATTTTTTCATCTAATGAACAGCCTATCTAAGTAATGTCTAAGACTACACTTTCCGATACTTGTAGTTTCATGAATAGCCTATAATACTTCGAATTGTATTTTTTCATCTAATGAACAGCCTATCTAAGTAATGTCTAAGACTACACTTTCCGATACTTGTAGTTTCATGAATAGCCTATAATACTTCGAATTGTATTTTTTCATCTAATGAACAGCCTATCTAAGTAATGTCTAAGACTACACTTTCCGATACTTGTAGTTTCATGAATAGCCTATAATACTTCGAATTGTATTTTTTCATCTAATGAACAGCCTATCTAAGTAATGTCTAAGACTACACTTTCCGATACTTGTAGTTTCATGAATAGCCTATAATACTTCGAATTGTATTTTTTCATCTAATGAACAGCCTATCTAAGTAATGTCTAAGACTACACTTTCCGATACTTGTAGTTTCATGAATAGCCTATAATACTCCGATTTGTATTTTTACCATCTAATGAACAGCCTATCTAAGTAATGTTTAGGACTGACGCAACTTTCCGATACTAGTAATTTCGTGACCTCTATCCAATAAGTAATATTTAGGGCTATATTTCCCCGAATCGGATTTTGTCATTTGATGAACAGCCTATATAAGTAATATTTAGAACAATACTTGTAATTTGATGAACAGACTATCTAAGTAATATTTAGAACAATACTTGTAATGTAATGAACAGACTATCTAAGTCACGTCCGAATAAATACGCCAAGCGTCTTTTGTCGTATTTTGGTATACGACATTAATTTACTATTTCTTTTTCTAACACCTAAACTTGGAAATGATTTACTCGATTTTTCAACACCAAATAGATTATAAGGTTTGCCCAAATAAAGAATGGACACAATTGAAGCCGTTTGAAAAATAGTAGTAATTGCAGCTAGCCCAGAACAGAACAACGCACAGAGTAGTATTATTTTAAATGACAGAAAGTGAGCGTTATGCGAACATTTATTGTTGAATGCTTGTTCACGGCAAAAATTTCTAGGACAAACGGCTGTGAACAAATGCTGCAAACGATGTGGTATGAACTCAACAAGTAGTTGGAAGCCTCTTGCTGGAATATTCAGCCATGCAGCCTCAAAATATGTCCATAATTGCGAAAGTGTTGCGGGGGCAAGATTTTGTGCACGAACTGACCTCTCAATTATATCCCATAAATGCTCTTTAGGCGGTCAAAACATTTGCTGGAATAAAGAATGGACACAATTGAAGCCATCTGAAAAATAGTAGTAACTGATTAGGCGGTCAAAACATTTGCTGGAATTGTCAAGAATGTCCTTTAAATGAGTTGCAAGCCATTAAAGCCTGGTGTGCGTGGCACATTGTCATCTATGCAAATTTCGTTGTTTGGATACATGAGTCCATGAAGGGTTGCGAGTGGTCCCCGAGTAGCTAAACGTAACCATGTTCGAATTCCAGCGATGACTAGAAGATATAAATTCCGCACCCGGCTAGCACCGACCACGGTGCTGGTGTAAAATACCCCCAGTGGTAGACAGATCATGGGTTAAAGTCCCCTGCCGTCTTTTTGGTAATTTTTTAGATGTGCCATGTAAAATATGTTATATTTTATCTAGACTGTGCAGGAAAAATTTCGTTGGTATTTCCGGCAATTTTCTTAAGAATAATCCGCAAAATTTTTTACAAATTAATTCCTGCTAAAATTGAATTAAAACTAAACTAAGCGGCACGACAGCCCATAGAGTGCCAAGGCCTACTGCCCCAATCTCCGTTTTCTTGATCTTGGGTTCTGGGGTGCAGGAGCTGATGTTCCGGTTAGGTGGTCAGCCGAACGCGGAACCCCCAGTGTTTAGTTCCCAAGCATGCTTGGTACTCATTTATCAACCCACTGATGGGATGAAAAGCCTTGCCTGGTCCGAGAATCGAATTCAGGACCTGTGGCACAGCAGCTCGAATTGAACTAACTAACAAAATCTTGCCATAAAGTATAGAATTGAAATAATATAAACTTAGATTGGTATTGTTCTTTGAAGATTCGTTCTATGGATTAATGTTTTTATTTTTTTCCCTCAGGCAAATCATAAATTTTTCTATAAAGAGATAACTTAATTATTTCTAATAATATTACGATTTCTTCAAATGTAAAATAACTAAGTCACACAATCTTAAACCGTAGTCCTGAAACATGTAGTCCTGAAAATGTGCTGTAATACAATGTGATTTTGTGTTTATGATAATTTTAAAAGTAGTTCTTATATTTTTTTTTATCTAAATGGCATATTATCAATAACAACTTTACTATTTGAAACTTCTCATAAACTTTTTGAATGAAATGAAAACTACGTATTACTTAAAGTGACTCATCCTCACAAAAAAACAATGTTATACTTAAAATTTTATCACTGTAAAGATTTGTAAGATTAGTAACATGTTTAGTAATGTCGTTCATCCGTTTTTTACAAATTTGTTGTATAACTTACTACTTACCTGATTGTAAATAAATACCTACTGACTCCAAGTACGTTTCTGCGTGCCATGGGATGTGCCAGCCATACTGGTGGTCAGACATGGACTATATTGTTAAGGGTTATTTCCAGGTACGTGTCCACATCTGGAAAAAGGAAGTCCCCTTGCCGTCACACTAACCGTGGTAGACTTTTGTGGTTTTCCTCTCTGTGTAACGCAAAATTAGGATTAGTTTCATCAAAAAGTTCTCCACGAAAGCAAATTTCTCATACTATTTAATTCAGGAGTCGTAAACTCATAATTCGGTCCGCTGTTCAACTACGGTTATAGAATAAAATAAAAGATAACCATTCCCAGCCAATTATCATTAAAGTCGGACCATAGGACATAGAACATGCGATGAAAAAGCAGCCCACGCCATTATGGAACCACCACCAAATAGCACAGTGCCTTGTTGACAACTTAGATCCATGGCTTCGTGGGGTCTGCACCACATTCGAATTCTGCCATTTGTTCTGACCAGCTGAAATCATGAGTCATCTGACCAAGCTACAGTTTTCCAGTTGTCTAGAGTTCAATTGATATGGTCACGAACTCAGAGCCCAAATAGCAGAATAAGGTTTATTTTAACTCAGCAAAAACCTTTTAAAGTAAACCAAAAAAGTTTTTTTATGCGGTTTACGTGTAAACTTTTAACCTTAATACAAGATCTGTGACAATCTGCTCTATTCTACGCACATTAACCTTATTCAAAACAGCGGAAAACAACCTTCTATATGAAAACCTTAGATCGAGGTTGACTTAAGGTTTTCAAGCGGTAAAAATTCCTTTAATAAAGCTAGTCTCAAGGTGAAAATAATCTTAAATCTAGGTAATTATAAAGTTTCTTTTCGCAAAGTCTTGCATGCTGAGCTAAAGTCCACCTTGTCATGACATTTTAATGGACAATGCAATTTGATCCAATTGCTAGTGTGACGTTAGCTAAAACGTCATTATTGACCTAAGCGACCATTTTAGCTCAGTGACAATACTTTCTAAAAAAGCTTTAAAAAATATTTTTTAACCCTTTTAGGATGAAAGGTTTGAAACTGCAATATTTTTGCTTTAATTGAAAAAAGGTTTTTAGTACAAACATTTTTGTGGCAATAAAAAGAAAATTCTGATACAAGGTTGCCGTAAGGTTTACATCCTTTCTGGGGAGAGGAATTGGACGTGATGTCGTGCTGTTAATTACCGAGATTTGTGGATACCATGGTTAAGGGAGAACGGAAAAGTGGGGAAATAGCTCAACCTTAAAACTCCTATTCCATTTGCAAAGACAATAGATATTTAAAATTGGAAAATGTACGATTGACAGTACGTAAGATGGGATGGAAATTCAAAGGTTTCGATTTTATTGTTATCGATTAATTAATAAAAAATACAACTTCTTCAAAACTAATTTTATTTTTTCAAATTTATTTTATTTACAATGACCACCTGGAGAATGACCTTTCATCATACAGGCATCTGAAGGGCAGATTTATTGGCTAGTTTTTCAGGGGCACCATATTAGGTGGACCAATGTTGCTCCCAGAGTAAAGACAGATAGAACAGATAGTGAAAGAACATACATGCCTTGCCCGGGATTCAAACCCCAAACCTTTCTCAGGTTTTTTGAAGTGAAACTTCTAATGCGACTTCCAACAAGGTTGCGTTAAACGTTTAACGCTACCATGGCAGCGAGTGGCCTGTGATCCTTGCAGGAGATTTTAATGTGAATTTCTCGTTACCTGAAACATTATTAACCTTCCTTAAAGACAAATTTGGATTGGAAATGATAAATGGTAGGAATGATCCAACAGGGGAACTACCATTGATGCAGTTTTTGCAAGAAATATTGAAAAATTGATCTCAAACATTTTGTATCTTACTTTATCTATCACAATCCCATTGTAAATGTTATAGATTTGGGATATTTCTCCACTCGAAAATGATAATTAAAAGATGCGATCAATTGTGAATTGTTAATAAAGTTTGTCTTAAAGAAACAATATGATTTCACTAAAAATCAATTTCTACCCCTTCCTATTTTCATTTCCAAATTACGAAGTTTCACTTCTTACGCGCGGAGGGACTCCACGCACTATTTTTTTTTTTTTCCCCAATTATCTAAAATTCTGACTTAATGGAAATATGGCTTAGTACAAATGTGGGCAATTTTTTCTTTATTAAAAAAAATAGAATCCCAAAGGAAATTTCCAAAATAGCTATTTGAGGCACTTCAACTAATGGGGCAACAACTGATTGAGATTATAATTTTATTATAATATCTGACCAGATGGCAGAGTTTTTTCTACGTATTAAATTACAGTTTTTATTACTTATCGTCCCTTTTTATCGCTCATTCCAAAGGTGAAGAATGAGTTCGATATCATAAAAATTTCCTTTTAGCTTTAATGAATGAAAGTGCTTTATCTAATTCATCTCAAAACACGCTTATTTTTTTAGGTTTAAAACACTGTTCATTTTCATTTTCATGAAGATTAAAAGGAAAGCTTTAATGTTGATTGTTTATATTCTAATCACATTTCTTATCGCTGTCTGAAACAAATGAAAAATCGAAACATAAATAACGCATTAAAATAAATACTAAAACGATACTTTAAGCTACAGACATCATTTGGAATTGGAAGATATCTTATCTCATAGTACCTTTTTTATTTTCACGCAAGAGAAATTTAATAATAAGCGCGTTTTTTTATGCACAGTTTTCATACAGGTTTCCCTTTTTTTTTTTTTTTTTTTGCTTCTTCGTCTACTTTTATATATTTCTACATTTTATTCAAATATTGCTGCGGTTATCCCAGTGTGGGGTGAATTGTTACCGACAATGTCAACCTTCATCTACGAAAAGGTACCCCCCCCCCACAGAATCGAGTTAGCACGTCTTATATACTAGTGAATTGTAATTGCAATTTTGTTGTGGTAGACACACTACAGTACTCCCCCACCAGAATTATAGCCGTGATAGAATTCGATGAACGGATACCACTAGTTGATTCATTGCTATATTATGAGAAGCCGGGAGAGCTGTATTAAGATCACCGTACTTTGTGAGAGCTGCATCAAGTTCACGGTCGTGGTCGCTCCTATGTTGCCTTTAGCAGTCGAGTGAATACGTTATCTGTGATCGAGACTGAGTTGCAACAGCGTCAGGAGGTCAATGTCACAAGTAGCAAGTCAACTGATCAATGTGGACCATCATTTAAAGTAGGCGTGTTCAAAAATCCTAGTGGGAGTTTCTGTCAAGGTATAGGCGTGTTCATATCACGTTCGGGTCACCAATGTGGGGTGAGTTGTTACCTACAATGTCAACCAGCATCTACGAAAAGGTACCCCCTCATAAAATCGAGTTAACACGTCTTATATACTAGTGAATTGTAATTGCTATTTTGTAGTGGTAGACACACTACACCAGAAAGCATGTAACCTTACTGCAACTTTGCGTCTGAATATTCTTCTTGTTGTCACGAAAATGTTTGTATTAAAAACCTTTTTTTCAATTAAAGCAAAAATATTGCAGTTTCGAACCTTTCATCCTAAAAGGATTTAAAAACTATTTTTTAAAGCTTTTTCAAAAAGGAATGTCATTTAAGTAAAATGGTGACGTAGGTCCATAGTGACGTTTTAACTGACGTCATCAACAGTTCCGCAGTGGACTGATGGTTAAGACACGGTTCCCAGCAGATCACCGAAGTCAAGCATCACTGGCTACAGTCAGTGTGTGGGTGGGTGACCACTCGGATCAGTCTGCGTAGGGACCGAGGGTGTGCGGCATGGGTCCTCGTTAAACTGTTCTACCGTAAAGTGCTCGACTTCGCGTGCAGGTCGTCGGGCTACCGAAGCGGGGGTTGCCATCCCCTCTGCAGAGGATCAAAATTGTGATGGTATGTCTTCGGATCATCCTCAGGGATGCTTCCCAGACCGTCGCCAATAGCCCATTGTGCAGCTCTAGTGCGACGTAAATGAACAACAACAACAACAAGTCACATCAACGATATTCATTCACATTTATGGTCGTAAAAATTTCGACTGAAGAGTGTGTCTGTGTAATCAAATCCCTTCCCATTTCTCGATATTCTGTATACAGCCCTGTACCGCTTTATGAAACAGTAAAAAAAGCACAGTTTTTATTTAAAAAATCAATGTTTTTCATCAAAATTATTTGCCTGAATTTCGGGACATCGAGTTTAGTCAGGTAGAATATGAGAGCCGGGGCAATTATTTCATTTGCCTATGTGGTTATTCATTTGCCTATGTGATTAGGTAAACCTAATGCTGGATCGCTCCTTGGTACAATATTTTCCAAAATGAGAGCAACTTCTAATGTTAAATCGCGATGGATCTGGTAATGGAATCTTCGCCTCTCAATGAGGTGACCCAGGTTCAAATTCAAGAGGTGGCTGGTTGATACAGATTCTTCTCCTGGCTCTCAATAAGCACAGTAACCAGTCGACCGTAAAATATCTTCAGTGATCGACAAAAAGTGGGTTAAAATCCCTGTGTCATCGGGCTAACCATGAGAAGTTTTCGGGGCTTTCCTCTCCAAGTAACGCAAATGTGGGTTAATTCCATCAAAAAGTCCCTCCATGAAGGCTAGTTTGTCCCCATACTTGAATTTGGAGTTCCCTTGTTTTCTGGACTGAGTTCAAAATTACAAGGCTACGGAGTTGAAATTTAGTAGTAGTAAACCCTTGGTTCGGCTGTTCAACTACGGTTTTAAAATAAAATAAAAAGGGAGCTCCTGGATCAAGCATTGGGACAAACCAATGGAAATAACCCCCCCCCCCCATTTGAGTTACATGAAGAGGAAAACCACCAAAACCACGAAACTGAAGGAGTTTTGAGAGGTATTCGTGGACTATCCTCTCCATGTAACGCAACTGCGTGTTAATTTCATCAAAAAGTCCTCCACAAAGACTAGTTTGTCCCGATGCTTGATCCGGAAGTTCCCTTGTCTTCTGGGTTCAGTTCAAAATTATAAGATTATGGATTGAAAATTGATGGTCGTAAACTCAGAATTGGGTTTTTTTGCTGCGCTAATTAGCAAGTTATAAAATTATAAATTAAACTTTTTAATGTTATTAACTACACTTTTTGTAATTAGTATAAGCTTTTCAAGGGTATGTGATTTCTCATCTCTTCAAAGGACAAATCTTGCTTTACCCCAAGCCAATGCATTCCAACTTCTTATTGAAACGGTCTGTTATGATGAAAAAAAGAAATATCTGCGGAAACCATGGTAACGGAGAGGCATACTCTGTGACGTGTGGGGTAATCGAGTAACCTTGAGACGCCTATTACAAAGAATACAATTGTAGTAATATAAAAACAAATTCCAAAATCAATCTGATTATTTTAATTTAGTCGCATGTTTTATATTTGTTTAGCCGACTTTCACTTCGCCAAACTTTGAACAGAATATTACCAAACTTTCACTTAGTAATGAAAGGAACCGGTGCTTCAATTTATGATAAAATAGAGATAATTTCAAAACTACATCTGACTCATTCGCATATTTTATATTTGCTTAACCGACTTGTACTTAGACAATCTTTAAAGCGAAAGTTGATACTTTCACTTTAGTATGAAGGAAAACCGGCACTTCAATTTATGGTCTTGATGTGGCCTCTATCAATCCATCAGGATCTTGATAGAAATGATTTACAATAGTTAGTTTCACGGGATTAATTTAGTTAGAGAATTGTAATAATTTATCATGATTGTAAAGTATAGGATGTGTATTACTATGCATCCTGGATTCATGCATATGTTACCGTGTAAGGCAGAAGTGTGACTAATATCGAAATTTTGCATAATTACGCTGTGGTGGTTATGAAACTTCGAATTATTCGTTGTTTCCGATTTCATATTAATTTATATAATATTTTAGTCCCGCAGTGGACTGATCGCTAAGACACGGTTCCCAGCAGATCACCGAAGTCAAACATCACTGGCTGCGGTCAGTGTGCGGGTGGGTGACCACTTGGATCAGTCTGCGTTGGGACCGAGGGTGTGCGGTATTGGTCCTCGTTAAACTGTGCTACCGTAAAGTGCTCGACTTTGCGAGCAGGTCGTCGGGCTACTGAAGCGGAGGTGCCACCGCAGAGGATCAAAATTGTGATGGCATGTCTTCGGATCATCCTCCGGAATGTTTCCCAGACCGTCGCCAATAGCCCATTGTGCAGCGCTAGTGCGACGTATATGAACAACAACAACAATATAATACTATTTTAAATTTATTTAAGTTTTATAATATCGTATTAATTTAAATTGCGAAAAACATTGGTTTATTGGTACAACATACATTTTCAGGCTTGTGTGCTCAATTAAGGCTTTTAAACCTTCGTCAAGCGGAAGAACAGGTAGCACAATACAGAGAAGAACATCATAAAGAATACATCCAGGGTAAAAGCGGGATTCGAACCCGCCACCTCCACGCTTAACAGAGCGTTTAACGGACGATACTACTTGGCCAGGGAGGCCCAGCGAAAAACATTAGTGTCGGGATGTTGTTGTTGTTGTAGTTCATATACGTCGCACTAGAGCTGCAGAATGGGCTATTGGCGACGGTTTGGGAAACATCCCTGAGGATGATCCGAAGACATGCCATCACAATTTTGATCCTCTGCAGAGGGGATGGCACCCCCGCTTCAGTAACCCGACGACCTGCACGTGAAGTCGAGCACTTTACGATAGAACAGTTTAACGAGGACCAATACCGCACACCCTCGGTCCCAACGCAGACTGATCCAAGTGGTCACCCACCCGCACACTGACAGCAACCAATGATGCTTGACTTCGGTGATCTGCTGGGAACCGTGTCTTAACGATCAGTTCACTGCGGGACTAAAATATTATATAAATTAATATGAAATCGGAAACAACGAATAATTCGAAGATTCATAACAACAGCGTAATTATGCGAAATTTCAATATTAGTCACACTTCTGCCTTACACTTCGGTGGTCTACTGGGAACCGTGTCTTAACGATGTCCACTGCGGGACCATTAGTGTCGGGAATACGGAGCGCATGAATACCGGGCAATTGCTCATGCATCCCTATGTTTATCTTCCGTTCACCCTACCTTTCTACCTCTTGCCGAACCTAGGATTTGTTAATTTCCACGCATGCACTGTGAAGCAAAGGGGACTGCTTGCTCTGCATCACGTCCATGCCTCCCTATGTCTGTCTTTCGCTAAAACTACCATTTCTATCCCTTGCCGAATCTACGATTTGCTAATTTTCACGCATGCGCTGAGAAGCACAGATAGCGGAAGATTCAATTTACTTTATAACCGGCGTTGAACTGCAGACCTAATTTTGAGTTTTATGGCAGCCAATGCTCGACTCCGTGGTCTTGATATTTGAATGAAATCAACACAGAAGACAAGGGAACTCCTGGAAAGCTGTGGTGGCACAGGGGATGGGGCATCCGCCTTCCAACGAGGTGAACCGGTTTCGAATCCTAACGATGGCTGGTCGATACGAAATCAGCACCCGGCTAGCAGTGACCACAGTGCTGACATGAAATATCATCAGTGGTAGACGGATCATGAGTTAGAGCCCCATGCCGTCGGGGTAACCATGGAAGGTTTTCGTGGTTTTTCTTTCCATGTAACGCAAAAGCGAGTTAGTTCTATCTAAAAGTCTTCCACGAAGGCAAATTTCTCTCAATATTTGATTCAGGATTTTCCCTGTCTTCTGGATTGGGTTCAAAATTACAAGGCTACGGAGTTGAATATTGGTAGTCGTAAACCTAAAATTGGATCGACTGTCCAACTACGGTTATAAAATAAAATGAAAAGGGAACTCCTGGATCAAGCATTGGGACAAACTATTTTTGATGGAAATAACACCATTTGAGTTACAAGGAGAGGAAAACCACGAAACTGGAGAAATTTGTTATTTTCAGTTTCTAACTCCGAAAGTTTGTAATGTTATGAGTTTTTTATTTCAAATTAGTGCTGCGTAACCGCATCTGGATTGTGCCATACATTCAACTGAATTTAATTAAATAAGTCTGCAAATTTATTTCAAATTCCTTTCAATATTTTGTCATTTTGTTTAAATTATTTTGTAAGAAAATGTACTTGCAACGTAAAAAAATCCGTTTTTAATAACCCATAAAAATAAAAAAAATCAGTTTTCTTTATTTATGTTTTTTTTTCCCCGTTTTTTATTCCCCAGAAATCTGTTTGCTTAAAAGTGGTAGGATTGTTTAGCATATTTTAACAAAATTTTAACTTTCTTATACAAGTTAATTTAGTTGTAAAATCGAAAATAAGTTTATAAATTAACTGGATTGAGCGTAGTGGTCAGTCAGTTTCAGGCAAGAATTTTGAAATGAACGGACAACTTTTTAAATTTTTGCACTGTCTGTTGAATGACATGTGGTGCAGAGTGCGACCGTCGTACATATGCCATTACAATTTATCAAAGTTTACAAATAAAAATTTTTGAAGCATAACTATTTTAAGAGTGAAATTTAATTAAATTATTAGATGTTCTAAACATAACGGATGGTTTTAGAAATCAGTTACATAAAAGCGGAACCAAAAATGTACGGTTTATTCTGCTGAGGAAACTAAAGTTCTCTTCTCACAAACTTTCAAAATAAATTATAAAGTTCGTCGATAGATGGCGCTAAATGCTTGAAAACTTCTGAAACAATGTTGTCTGCTGCTTATCAAAACATTGCGATTGATATATTTACAGGTTTGTGTCTGTTTTTGCTGCAATTTGTAGTTATTGCTACAAATGGTGGTTATTAAGAAAACATTGACCATCATTTACTTCAGATAGCTGGGACATTTGTTGGCACACTTTTCGATTAATTTTGAAAGTTCTTTTAGTTCCTGAAAGCAGAACGCAGTGATTCGAAAATTTCTATCTTCTTCCTTTTTACTTAAATTCATTTTTGAAATTCTAGGTCATTTTTGTGGCTTTTGGTGTATTCTAATAACAATTTTAAACGATTTTATTTTTACAGATATGCCATTAGTGCAAAGAATTTTGTTCGCTCTTCGAGTGCTTTTGGAAGATGAATCACCTCCAACCAGAAAGAAAAAGAGAAGATCCTCTTCTGGAACGGGCAGTCAAGTTCAGACTAGACAGGCAGCAGCCCTAGTTCTAACTTTCAAAGATTTATTCGCTTCTGGACATTTGAATCTAATTCTGGAGGATATTGAAAGGAATAAAGCTTCCCCAACTAAGAACAAATGCAGTAGTAAGCTACAAAAAAGTCGAATATCCATTGGCCAACCGTCTGCTTCATCTAGCCCAAAAGTGCTTCGTAATGGTGAATCTGTGTCTTCGGGAACTGGTCAAAACTCTTCAATGGCAACACCTTCTGTATGGCCATTGGTAATAGAAGGTATAGATGAGAGTGTACCTTTATTGCGCGAAGAACGGATAATTTCTTGTACCAGAATTGACTTCGAAAGCATCGACAAACTTTTGGCCAAAAGAGTGGCCAGTAGACTGTCCAGGAACGAAGATCGTGCTCAGGAATCGACTTCTAAAACAGTGAGTTGCTCGACTGGCGAAAAAGTAACAGTGTCTTTATCGCCTGATGACGAAAAAGAAACAGTTGCTGTGTTAAGGAAAGTTTTTAAGTGGTCGCCAAGGAAGCAGAGTGCTGTGACGTTCGAAGTTCCTTTGACAAAAAAAGAAGAGCACAAGGCTGTCGCTGCCGTGCAGAATGCAGTCAATCGTGTCAAAGAAGAAAATTTCAAGAAAAAGAAGAAGTGGAAATTTCCTAAACTATCACTGTGCTAATTAACAAGAAAAGGATTAAATATGTGTGTTTATTACCGAAATGTTTAATTCCGCTAACTGACCAAATGAGATTTATAAAGGCATTTAATCTTACTAGTTATGATCTCAACTTACTATATGTTGAAAAAAGCTCTTAAAAAATTGCTAAGTTTACTGCAAGTCTTAGCAATTTTCTTAGTCCTGTAAGAGTGATATACTTTTTCCGAATACTTCCAATTGCAAATGCGAGAATGTGTAAAATAACTAAATTTTCTTGAATTTCTAACGTGTTAAACTGTTCTTCAAATTAAGTTTAATGTATATGATGGGTTTCTCCAAGACCTGTAAGAATACTGTAGTTTTCCAAACTGGAAAAAAAGGAAGTTCTAATGTTTTGGTACTTGATGCATAATATGACACAAAACTGAATCAATTAGCTTTATGTTGAACCATTCTTCACGAATGCTACGAGTACTTTGCTGTTTGTGATGAACTATTCTAGACTAAAATTGTAGTAACCAAAATACTTACAACTCCAGTATTCTGTGCTAAGAAAATCTATTTAATGGATCAGTGGAATTAATTAGCTTTGACATATTAAACAATTCTTCAAGAGTTAAATTAACTTATGTTATAGATTTTTCTAGATACGTAAAAGCAGTTTAGATTTCCAAGGTGGTTTTAGTTCTATTATTTAGGCACACTCTGTGCTAATATAATGCATAAAATAACTCAACTAACTTAAAACTAATCCATTAGTTTTAAAATATCAAGCGAGTCTTCAAAAATGCTAAGTTTGTGTGTGATAGATTTTTCTAGTCATGTAACTGTAGTTATTTTAATTTTAGACTGTAGAAATTTAGAATATTAAATTAAAAATAAATTTTAAATTCAATTACTGATTAAAAAAATATTGCCACAACATTGTTTAAAATTTGTATTTATTGTGTTACGGCATTCCCTCAGAACAATATACTAGGGCCAAGATAGCCTAGTTGGTAGGTCATCGTGAGTTTGGTACCCAACTGTCGAAGATTCGCTGTGTAGTAAATGGTGACTGGTGCACGTTAAATCTGCTGGGTTACTCAGTTCTTAAAGTTCTCATAACAAATCAACTCTAAAAGCACTGAATTGGAGATTGATCGTTCTCTGGTTCAGATCAATTCGTACAACAAACAATGATCTGCGGATGAAAGAATGGATGGATTCGTCCTTTAAAACGGGCTGTGACGTGTGTGTATGTGTGGCTAAAATGGTATTCATAGCCATAGATTGCGCTAATCCAAGTGGTCACCCACCCGCATACTGACAGCAGGACAGTGGTGCTTGACTTCGGAGATCTGCTGGGAACCGTGTCTTAACGATCAGTCCACTGCGGGACGAAACGAGAAACTCAGCCTCTGCTTTAAATTCGCTTGGTTTCACCAAGCAAACTTGCAGGTTGGCAAGTGGCATTAGAGACAACAACAACACAATATATTAAAACTTTAAATCAACTCAAGACAAAATCTAACTATATATAAAAATCTAATAATGGTATCGTAATTTTCACATTGTTGCCAATACATTTTTGATGACCGTAAAATAACATAGTAGGATCCAGTTTTCCCACATATGAGTCGCTCAGAAGCCAATGCGGTTAAGTCCAAAACACAAAAATTGAGAAAATTAATGTTTTTTGATATTTTAGTTTTTAAAATTCTTGGTTTATTAATTTAATTAGAAAAGTGTATAGTCTTTTTTCGAGGTGTAAACTTTGCAAAAAAACAAGATATGTACAAGATGTGTAAATAAAAACGTAAATATTTTTTGAAATAATGACAGCATCTTAAAAATTTTAGGACTTATACCTTTTGGCAGCTGAAAAAGATAAGAAATTTATTTCAAAGTTTATGTAAAAAAATATTGATAAAAGGTGGACTTATTCACAATGGCTTCTGAAATTATTATACAATATATTTAGAAGCTATTTAAAAAAGGGCTGTCTAACCTAGAAAAAAGTAACCAGCGAGTAAATCCTTTAATAACTAAGAAGATTATTATTTATTTCATTAAAATTTCCAAAAATCAGAAAATATCAAAAAATGGACTTAACAGCATTGGCTTCTGAGCGGCTCATATATTTCCAGATTTTTTCGGTTGTTATCAGAATAAAATTGATAGAAATCAAAAAGGTCATTGTTTTCCTGTAAAATATTTTTGCATTTTAAATTTAAAAGTATTTACCAGTAGTATTTTTTTAAATTTAACTCTGCTAGTTGATTTTGATTATTTAGAGTTTGTTTCTTTAGAGATTCTCTCTGTTTTTGATTTCTAAAAGAGTTGTTTCTTTATTATAACGTAATTCTATGATATTATATTATTACGTTATATTTTAAGATTAAAATCGGTGTCTCAACTAATTAACCGTTTTACAATAATTATTTTTTGGTGTAAATTACATTTATATGCTGTTATAAATTACAGTTAAGGAAGTTCGTCAAATGCTGATCTTTGCTTCATGCGCGAATTCAGGGGCGGAGTACCCATTAGGCCAGACTAGGCCATGGCCTGGGGCCCCCATTAAAAAAACTTTTTTGAAAATAAATTTTAAAAAATTAAGAAAAACAATGATCCATTTGAAATATATATTAATAAAATACGATAATTTTTTTAGTTCTAATTAAACAAAATAAAGTAAAATTTAATTTATTATTATTTATTTTTATGTTAAATATGCTTTCTTAAATGAAAAGATCTATAAATACTTTTATATTTGAATAAATAAAAAATATACGAGAAAAAATTTAATCTAAAGGTCCCAAAAATTTGAATGGCCTGGGGCTCCGCGTATGCTTAATCCGCCCCTGCGCGAATTGTATTTATTAATATTTCAGCCTTTTTAGTAAATGATAATCAAGGTTGAGAACTCATCATATTTGTTATCATTTTTAATTTTAAATGTTTTTTTGTTAAATTACTGTTGTCACTCTAAACATGAAGGTTTATATAAGTGCCAGACAAGGAGGATTAACTATTTTAGATAGAAAGCGAGAAACAGTTCGATATTTATTTTTTTTTAAAATAAATAAATAAACTTTTGGAGTTGAATATGAAATTGACGCCAGGTTGCCTTCATTTCTTTGTGTTATTTTAATTAATGTCCTGTTGTGCTACCTCTCAGCTATGCTCTACCACAGTGATTCTCAACCACTGTGCCGCGGCACTTTTGTGTGCCGCCAAATTCTTAAAATGTGCCGCCAAATATTAAAAATGATACAGTAAAAATTATACTGAATTTTGAATTACGAGTAAAGTTTAAATTAAAGAAAAGTGTATATTATAATTTTTCCACTCTTTAACCGCGGGAACATCTTTGTCAGCGATTGTCTTGTCTCTGACAATCTTAAAATCAGAAGGAAGTGTTTAAATTGTCGTTGACAGTTTTAAAAATGTTGAAATAAGTAGGAAATTTAATGATCATTAAAATTATTAATTATCAAAGGAAAGCAAGCTGAATATTAATTTTCAAACTTAAATAAAAGCTAATCATTAAAGTAAGCTATGCAATTAAAAGTTATAAAAAAAACTAACAAAAAATAAGTTAACAATTAATAATCAGCAAAAACACTAGTTGACAAGAATTAATAATCAGCAAAAAAACTAGCTATAGAAAACAAGCGAACAATTAATAACTAGCAAAAAGCATAAATAACTGTTACTAACTAATAAAAAATTAGTCGAAAGAAATAATTAATCCCTTAATAAATGTGATTTTGTAGTACTTTATTTCACATTAAAAATTATTATCACAAACTATTTAACACAGTGTATTATAGTTAAATAAATAACTTTTAAACTAATTTTTTTCATTGTGTGCCGTCAAATTTCGAAATCGTTAAAAGTGTGCCGTCACAAAAAAAAGGTTGAGAATCACTGCTCTACCATCTTCATTAGAAATCACACAATGACATACATTATAAGTGAATAATTTCAACTTTTGCAGAAAAAACTTTTTAGTCTAAGAAACAGCAATTATTGTGAATCAATCATCGGGATTGGTGAGCGGCAGTGAACAGGGATTTTTATCTGTTTTAATAAAAAATTAAATGATTTTCGATTAACAACATAATAGCATGTTTTCATTTTCAACTCTCGGAAACCCTGTGTATAAAATACATTTGAAAACGTCAAATTAGGCTAAAAAAAATTTATATATATTTGTCATTCGCTCACGTCTTTTTGAAATAAAATAAAATAAACCGGTACATGAAAAAAATGACCATTATAAGTTGTTTTCTTATATAAATATGCATTATTCATTTCAAAAATCACCTAACCCTAACCCTAACCAGTTTTTTTAATTATTAGTAGATTTGTCATTTCCTCACAAAAGTATAAAATGAAGGAATGATAATAGAGCATTAACTATTTAAAAACTTGTTGTTACTTTTATAACTTCTACTATTACTTCTTTTATTTCCATTATTACTTTTTGTTTCGATTATTACTTCTTTTGTTACTGTTGGGTCTTTGTGCCAACTAAATTAAATGAACGCCAATTTACGATACTACAAATAATTTTATCCCAGCAGATTACCGAAGTCAAGCATCACAGGCTGCGGTCAGTGTGCGGGTGGGTGACCACTTGGATCAGTCTGTGTAGGGACCGAGGGTGTGCGGTATGGGTCCTCGTTAAACTGTTCTACCGTAAAGTGCTCGGCTTCGCGTACAGGTCGTCGGGCTACCGAAGCGGGGGTGCCATCCCCTCTGCAGAGGATCAAAATTGTGCTGGCATGTCTTCGGATCATCCTCAGGGATGTTTCCCAGACCGTCGCCAATAGCCCATTGTGCAGCTCTAGTGCGACGTAAATGAACAAATCAATAAATTACTAAATTTTTTTTTAATATTATGAACTTAACTTATTTCATACGAAAGACTCATATAAGTTTTTGTCTACAGATCTATTACATTAAGAATATTGGAACTAAAAGCAATACTGCAGTCGATTGATATGTTATACTAAAAAATATTCATTTTTTAAGACTCAATTTTTAAGAAAAGGTACCACACTGCAGAAAGGAAGGTAGCAGGTTCATGCCTCAAAATCCGCGAAGAATCGTCGAGCTTGTTAACGAGTAACATACGAGTTTTTAATTGTAGAACTGGGTAAGCTCATCGCTTGACCTTCTATCCCTATTAGATGGTTCTTGAACATCCCAGAAATAAGCGGTTGAAACTGGATTCGGAATGTCAACCTATGATTTTATTTAGGTAGGTACTTTTATTTACGTACAATAGACTATTGGCGATGGTCCGGGAAACATTCGAACATAGATTTGAAGAGGAAGGAAATTTTCTCCTGATCCCTGTACCCATGGTACTGCTCATCGACCGACCACAGGACTTTCGATTCAGCAAATTTTACGAACACGTATATCACATGTATTCTATGGATCGAAAACATCGTTTGCTTCCAGTGTGAAGCCGTACTCCATCCCATCAGTGGTATGCTGGCAACCGCCCTGGCCTATCATTAACATGCTGCGGCCCTCGGCCTTTCCAATCAGCCATGGCCAGATTTCGTAGTGGCCATCTTAAGTGTTGAAGGTTT
The DNA here is from genome assembly GCF_043381705.1 of Parasteatoda tepidariorum. Lineage (NCBI taxonomy): Eukaryota > Metazoa > Arthropoda > Arachnida > Araneae > Theridiidae > Parasteatoda > Parasteatoda tepidariorum. Next base: position 79,772,239 of record NC_092212.1, on the reverse strand, counting down.
CAACATGGGGAGAGGACTTTCCAACCTTATTCCTGCTCACAACCTGCTAGTCCTGATCACCTTCTTTTTTGCCTTGGAGCTTCTTTTAAGCAGCTGCTGGTTGATCGGGTCTTTCTGCAGATATATGGGGAACTGACGCGACGGGGCCTTCTGGACCAGGTCTAGGCTTTCCTTCTCCATGGGGGATGTGTAGCAACAACATTCTATGGATCTTAGCGTAGTCGAGGATCAAACCCTGGTCCCTCCGGACCGAAGTTCGATTCTCTAGCCACTGGGCTGTAACTTCCCCCGATTCTACTAAGGCTAAATACAGGAGTAGTTGCAGATTGAAAGTCCACCAAATTCCCATAAATCAATACCTCTGGAGATACTGGATCTGGGATTGATCGTCCTCTGGTTTGGGTCAAAATTTCGATCTACGGATGAATGGTGTGTGAATGCGTCTTCCCTGTAAAACGTGATGCGACCTATGTAGCTCTAGTGTAACGTGAATTAAATTACCGTGCTGTACAGTTCTAGATTGTCCATGAAGCGAGCTGCCTAAAATTATAGGTGACACCGAAAACAGTTGGTTCGTGTTTTGAAGAAGGACCTCAACAATTAAAAGACAAAATGCATTAATTGAAAAATTCTTTGATAAAAATCCTTAAATCTCGACTAGATATTTTGTTAATGAATCGTTTTTCCGTCTTCAAGATGTCCATGTCGTTGATAAACTCTGCGATCTCTGCAAATGTTCATTGTTCCAATATTAATTGCTCAAAGAATTAACTTTGAATACGATAAATAATCAGAGTTAATTATTAAGTTGCCGAATCAGACACAAAAACATGCTTGCTTTGCATAGGCGTAGCGTGAAAGAAATTTTTGAGACAATTAATTTTAAAAAATTCTGTTGCGTTGACTTTTTTTTCCAACTTTTCCTTTTAATATATACTAACATTATTACACAAACCCCTGACGAACAGGAAAAGAGGTAGACCCAGGCTGAGATGGCTGGATTTAGTTGAGACTCATTTCCTTACTCTAAAGGAAAAAAACTGGCGAACAAGAGTCAAAAGTAGAGAGAAGTGGATTCGAATTCAAAGGAAGGCACTGGCCCACCCTGGGCTGTCTAGTCAGATATGATGATGATGATATACTAACATTAACCTCGTTAAGTAAAGATTAGGAAATTGTTCTTATGGGAAGTATATTTTATTTCATAAAAAATAATACAAAATCTGATGCAAATCTAACTGTCACAAAATATATTTTTAATAAAGGAGTAGCATGAATAAAATTAGTCTCTGCTTGTAATTAGTAATATGATCGCTTTACCCACAGTGCCCATTGATCGCTTTACCCACAGTGCCCAATAATAACCATCACATTATTTGATTCTGAGTGACTATAGTAACTAATTTAGTTTTTCCGAATAGTAGTTAAAGTTTACTTTTTGGGTAAATGAAATTTTTTTTCTGATTTTTCTTCTCTAGTATTAATAGCAATAATTAGCTTTGTAATCTTATAAAATAAAAAGCATATTTAATAAGATAACAAAGCTTAAGGATTTATAATCTTACTAAGAACTATTCGAATAGATTTATTTAAATTAATTATATTTAACTGCAACCGAGCATTTATCATGAAGTATACATAAATCAAATCA
>NC_092212.1:79767983-79770088 GCF_043381705.1 Parasteatoda tepidariorum | reverse complement strand
AATTGATGTGCAACAGATATCAAGTTGTTATGACATGAAACTTATACAGTAGCACACAAAATGTTCAATGAGAAAATTGAGGTTTGTCTACTGCAATCACCTGATAATAGATATTTACAATTGAAATTTAAAAATTACAAATGTGTGTGTAAATATTTTCGTCCAAAATGAGTGGTTTCAAGAAGTCGTAAGGTTACATGCTTTCTGGGTATAGATTGCAATTTTTTGAAATTCTATAAGCAACTGCAGTTGATAAAAAAAATGATTAAAAAAATATATTCGTATCAATTTACGTTGGAATTTCACCTTAAATCACCTCCCATAAACTCTCAAACCTTTTCAATCATTCCAACTAATGGAAGTTCGTGGATTTTTACTATACTCTTTCTCAAGGTCATATTTTTGTGAAGGTCACATTTTCTACCTTCGTCGTCTTGGTAACGATGTGACAGACAGCAACGCTACACTTTTTATTCACACAACAGTCATGGAGTATCTACACTGAGGTGCAGGTGACAAAAGTCATGCGATCAGGGTTCTATGATCAGGGTCTGATCTAGAAATGCGGGGGCCATAAACACAGAACTGTCAGAAATCCCCTGGTCGTTACTTTAAACAAAATTTACCTGTTGTTTAATAATGAAGTGTTTTTAAATTATACATAAACGCTAGTACGATATACTAGCAAATTTGAGCTTATATCTATTTCAATCTTCATTTATTCAAAATTCTAATAGACAATTCTTAAGCAAAAACACAAAATGAAATTATTAAACATTTAATAGGCCCCCAGAAATGAGGTGGCCCTAGGCCTGGGACTCTGAGGCCTTATGATGAATCTGGCACTGTATGGGATACCTATTAATAGTGTATCTGACCTCCTCTAGCTATGCGAAGTGCAGCAACTCGATGCAGCCACGCACCCTCAAAAAATGTCCATAATTGCGAAAGTGTTGCGGGGGCAGGATTTTGTGCACGAACTGACCTGGCACATTGTCATATATGTAAATTCCATCGTTGTTTGGGTATATAAGTCCATGGATGGCTGCGAGTGGTCCCCGAGTAGCTAAACGTAACCATGTTCGAATTCCAGTGATGGATGGACGATATGAATTCCGCACCCGGCTAGCACCGACCACAGTGCTGGCGTTAAATATCTTCAGTGGTAGGCAGATCATGGGTTAAAGTCCCCCGCCGTCCTTTTGATAATTTTTTAAGTGTGCCATGTAAAATATGTTATATTTTATCGAGGGTGTGCAGGGAAAATTTCGTTGTTATTTCCGGCAATTTTCTTAAAGACAATCCACAAAACTTTTTACAAATTAATTCCTGCTCGAATTGAACTAAAACTAAACTCAGCGTCACGATAGCCCATAGAGTGCCTAGGCCTAATGCGCCCATCTCCGTTTTCTTGACCTTGGACTCTGGGGTGCAGGAGCAGATGTTCCGGTTAGGTGGTCAACCGAACGCGGAACTCCAGTGTTTAGTTCCCAAGCATGCTTGGTACTCATTTATCGACCCACTGATGGGATGAAAAGCTGAGTCAACCTTGCCTGGTCCGAGAATCGAACCCAGGACCTGTGGCACAGGAGCACAAATTGAACTAACTAACAAAATTTTGCCATAAAGCATAAAATTGAAATAATATGAACTTTGATTGGTATTGTCTTTTGAATATTTGTTCTATGGATTAATGTTTTTATTTTTTTTCCTCATGCAAATCATAATTTTTTTTACAAAGAGATTACTTAATTATTTCTAACTAGTGGACTGCGCCCCCTGCTCGCTAACGCTCGCCAACCCCCGAAAATTGCTACGCAATCTTATATGGTTTGCTTCGCAAACCAAGCTCGCTTCGCTCACTACTAACTTAGGTACATTGCAAATGCACAAAATTCCAAGAATTCAAAACAATCATTCAAATCTATATAACAACTTTTTTTTTAAATTACATTTTTTTAGTAAATTCTAAGTCATTAAAATAAATTTGAATTCAAATAAATGACATGTAATTCGTTAAACCTATTAGAAATGTGCTATAGTATAAAATCTTAAGATAAAATTTCTAAAACTGATATCTCTTTAAAAAGGTTAAAATTTTGGCT
>NC_092212.1:79762560-79767429 GCF_043381705.1 Parasteatoda tepidariorum | reverse complement strand
TTTACGTCGCACTAGAGCTGCACAATGGGCTATTGGCGACGGTCTGGGAAACATCCCGGAGGATGATCCGAAGACATGCCATCACAATTTTGATCCTCTGCGGAAGTGATGGAACCCCCGCTTCGGTAGCCCGACGACCTTCGCGCGAAGTCGAGCACTTTACGGTAGCACAGTTTAACGAGGACCAATACCGCACACCCTCGGTCCCTACGCAGACTGATCCAAGTGGTCACCATGCTTGACTTCGGTGATTTGCTGGGAACCGTGTCTTAACGATCAGTCCACTGCGGGACCTTAAACTAGTGTAGTCCTGAAAATGTGTTGCAATACAATATGATTTTGCGTTTATGATAAATTTTAAAAGTAGTTTTTATATTTCTTATCTAAATGGCATATTATCTGTAACAATATTACTATTTGCAACTTCTCATAAACTTCTTGAATGAAATGAAAACTGTATATTACTTAAAGTGACTCATCTTCACAAAAAAAAACAATTTTATACTTAAAATCTTATCACGACTGTAAATATTTGTAAGATTAGTAACATATTTAGCAATGTCATTCATCCGTTCTTCACAGATCTATTGCATAACTTACTACTTACCTGATTTTAAATAAATACCTACTGACTCCGAGTACGTATTCCGCGTGCCATGGGATGCGGCCAGCCATACTGGTGGTCAGACATGGACTATATTGTTAAGGGATTATTTCCAGGTACGTGTTCACATCTGGAAGAAGGAAGTCCCCTTGCCGTCAGACTAACTGTGGTAGATTTTCGCGGTTTTTCTCTCTGTGTAACGCAGAATGAGGATTAGTTTCATCAAACAGTTTTCCACGAAAGCAAATTTCTCATAATAATTAATTCAGGAGTTTCCTTGTCTTCTAGATTGGGTTCAAAATTACAAGACTACGGGGTTGAACATTGGTACATTATTCTGTCGGCTGTTCAACTACTGTTATTAAATAAGATAAAACGTAACCATCCCCAGCCGATTATCAGTACGATCGGACCATAGGACCTAGACCATGCCTTGAAAAAGCACCCTGTACCATTATGGAGCCACCACCAAATAGCACAGCGCCTTGTTGACAACTTAGGCCCATGCCTTCGTGGGGTCTGCACCACATTCGAATCCAGCTATTTGTTATAACCAGCTGAAATCATGAGTCACCTGACCAAGTTTTCCATTCTTCTAGAGTCCAATCAATATGTGGTCACGAGCCCAGGACCCAGATTGCAAAATAAGGTTTATTTTAACTCAGCAAAACCTTTTAATGTAAATCAGAAAAGGTTTGTTATGCGGTTTACGTGTATACCTTCTAACCTTAAAACAAGATCTGTGACAGTTTGCTCTATTCTACGCACATTATCCTTATTCAAAACGGTGGAAAACAACCTTCTGTATGAAAACCTTAGATCGAGGTTGACTTAAGGTTTTCAAGCGGTAAAAATTCCTTTAATAAAGCTAGTCTCAAGGTGAAAATAATCTTAAATCTAGGTAACTATAAGGTTTTTTTCCGCAAAGTCTTGTATCCTGAGCTAAAATCCACCTTGTCATGACATTTTAGCGGACAATGCAATAGACAGGGACAGTGATGACGTATTTCACCCCGATTCCTTCCAAACAAAGTTTGGAACGTGGAGAGCTAGTGACGTCGTTGATGACGTAGGACTAACCCTGTCTATTTGATCCTATCGCGAAAGTGTGACGTCAGCTAAAGCGTCATTAGGGACCCATATGACCCTTTTACCTAAGTGACAATGCTTTTTCAAAAAACTTTAAAAAATTTGAGATGTGATGCGTAATTTGAGATGTATGGGGTAATCGAGTAACATTGAGACGCCTATTACAAAAAGTATAATTGTAGTAAAATAAAAATAAAAAAATAGTGCGTGGAGTCCCTCCGGGCGGAAGAAGTTAAACTTCGCAACTTGCGACTTTAATTGTAGAAGAATCAGCAGTCGTAGAAGGATCACTAGTTCTATTCAACGACTCTTTTTCCTGCTCCGCTCGCTTCCGTGCTCTGTAATAACGGTAATATTGTGCATTTTTCCCTCGTGGACCTCTTGAACCAGTGGAAGTGCTTGTGGTTGCCTCATCGTCTCACCCTGGAAAATGTATTTGCATTAATAATGTATGTGAATGCGTCATAACGTAATTTCAGAAGAGAAAACCTAACAATCTATTGATATTCACAAGAGACGTATCTTGACCTAACCTTAAATCCGTCGCATTGTCCATGGGATTGTTTTCACTCATTTTTTACAATTGTTATCCACTAAATTTGAAGAAAAAAAAATACTACCCTAATAAATTGTAAGTGTATCAAATCAAACTAAAAAAATATTTATAGAAAAACAATACTTTTATTATTTTTATGCTAGTGATAACCAAAACAATATGGAAATGAATGAGGGAAAACTGGATCCTACCTCGTGATTTCCCGGCCAATAAAAATGTAGCGTTAAACGTTTATCGCAACCTTGTTGGAAATCGCATAAGAAGTATAACTTCAAAAAAGTACGAATTTCTTGTTCTTGCAAATTTTGCCACGAGAAACTGTATTGATGGCGCTGGCATTGAAACGCAAATAACTACAAACAGTAGTATCGTATACTAACGTGTTTGTGCAAGCTTAACATTGGTATTTATTGTGTCGATGAAGTTTTACAGTTGTGAGAAGTCAGTTTGCGTTATACACCCTTGTTAAACTAAATAACTAATAGAAAATATAGTATTATTTATATTTTATTAAATGAAATTTAAAAATATAGCTTAGATATCTGCCAAGTTTGTGTATGCTCAATGTGCATAAGAAAAGAATCAAAGATGACTCAGAATTCATTGAAAAAGTTATAAACAGATTTGGACAGCAAACATAAGACGATTACAATTCTTGTTTGATTAAACAATTTTTTAATTGTTATGTATCAATTATTTGTTTACTTAATTGTCTTATTTTTATTATTTTATTATATTTCTCAGCCTTTCATCCCTTCAGTGGGTCGATAAATGAGTACCAAGCATGCTTGGGAACTAAACACTGGGGGTTTCGTGTTCGGCTGACCACCTGACCGGAACATCTGCTCCTGCACCCCAGAGCCCAAAGGTCAAGAAAACTGAGATGGGCACAGTAGGCCTTGGCCCTCTATGGGCTGTCGCGCCACTGAGTTTAGTTTTTAATTATTTTATTTTGTTACTTAATTATTTGTTTTTGAATAAAAATATTTTTAATAAAAATATTTTATAACAAAATTATTTTTCTGTATCTCTTTAATTGTTTAAAAAAAAAGCAAGGGGGGTTCAAGTGCACCCTTTTGCACGCCGCTGCCGGCGTCCTTGTAACAATTAGCAAAGTAACTGAGGAGCGAGTGTGCAGCTATTATAATAGCTGCACCAATTTAGATTTAATCTTTCTTCTTAATTAAATATTGTTAATTGTTTATCATGGCTGGCATTTCATTTTAACGATTTATTTCCTAATTAATTATTAATGATGCTTTTTTTCTTAATTAATTATTTCTTCTTTTCTTTTTTTTTTAAGCACAAGATCAAATTTTTACTTGTCTTAGTGCATGTGGTCTAACCACGCGCGCTGAAAACTTATTGGGATTATAATTTTATAAAAAAAGCTGGCCAGATGGCAGATATAGATTTTTCCACTTATTAAACTACAGATTTTACTGCTTATCATCCGTTCTTATCGCTCATTCCAAAGGTAGCGAATGAATTCGACATCATAAAAGTTTCCTCTTAGCGTTAAAGAATGAAAGTGCTTTATCTAATTCTTCTCAAAACACGCTCTTTTTTTTTCCTTCCCTAGTTCTAAAAGATGGTTCATTTTTATTTACATGAAGATTAAAAGGAAAGTTAATGTTGATTGTTTATATTCTAATCACATATCTTATCGCTGTCTGAAACAAATGAAAAATCGAAACAGAAATAACGCATTAGAATGAAAATTAAAAATGAAAGTTGGAGATATCATTTGGAAGATAGTGCCTTTTTATTTTCACGCGGGAGAAATGTAACAATAAGCGAGTTTTTTAATGCACAGTTTCATACAAGCTTCTTCGTCAACTTTCATGCACCTAAAACTAAACTCAGCGGCTCGACAGCCCATAGAGGGCCAAGGCCTACTGTGCACATCTCAGTTTTCTCGACCTTTGGGTTCTGGGGTGCAGGAGCAGATGTTCCGGTTAGGTGGCCAGCCGAACGCGAAACCCCCAGTGTTTAGTTCCCAAGCATGCTTGGTACTCATTTATCGACCCACTGAAGGGATGAAGGCTGAGTCAACCTTGCCCGGCCAGAGGATCGAACCAGGGACATGTGGCACGACAGCGCGAATCGCTACCGCTCAGCCACCGGGCGCTTCATATATACACTCCTCAAAAGTGAAATTGTACGCGCGCAGGTCGTCGGGCTACCTAAGCGGGGGTGCCATCCCCTCCGCAGAGGATCAAAATTGTGATGGCATGTCTTCGGATCATCCTCCGGGATGTTTCCCAGACCGTCGCCAATAGCCCATTGTGCAGCTCTAGTGCGACGTAAATTAACAACAACAACAACAACAACAAAAGTGAAATTGCAACACCAAGAAATAATGCACGTAGCGTCATGCAAATTTCAGGAGCGATATTAGTGAGATGGATATGTAAATGATAAAATTTGCGCACACATATGATCACGTGGTACGTGTCAGACTATGGATTTCAATGAACAAGGTTCGAGTAAGAGTCAAAGATCACGAGTTCGAAAAACCTCTGAAAGAGGGAGTTCGAACATTTAAAAATAATTCAAAGACAGAATTTGCATAGTATTAATTTTGAGTGTGTAAGTACCCTCATTATGCAAGTGTTAT
>NC_092212.1:79758749-79761206 GCF_043381705.1 Parasteatoda tepidariorum | reverse complement strand
GAGAACTTTTTAAAATTATTTATCTAAAAATGAAATCCTTTTCCTAGGGTTAATTATTTGAAAACAAATGGGACAAGTAACTGATACTCTTTATAATTATACGTAGTTTTAATTTCACTTTCTATTAATCTTATTATAGAAACATGTAAGACCATTAAATATTTATTTCAGTTTTTTATTTAACTCAAGTCAGATGAAATTTTAGTTTTTACTGATTATAAATATTTACAGATTATAATTTTATAATAGGTAATATCCATATGTTTAATAAATATAGTAAATAAATGTGTGTGAAAACAAAAAGATTAATAAACTAGTTCCTTTTTTATTACTGCATTTATATTTTATAATGATTGAGTTAAAAATTGTGAAGCGTTATGTACTTAACAATAAAGATTGAAATATGTATTAGGTATAATGCGTTATTTAAACTTAATATAAAATACATATAAAAAGAAATTAGAATAACTTTTTGGATTTATTTCTATTTTTAAGCTTATACATCACTTTTTAATAAAAATATTTACACAGTAAAACTTAAAGTTTAAGAGCGCTAAATGAAAGTACCCGATTTCCCCCGGGGTTTTTCAAATAAAACCCAATTTCCCCCATGTACCTATTTCTAAATTTTTTTTTCTTCAAATATTACTGCGGTTATTATCCTAGAAAGCATGCAACCGTGTTGGAATTTTATTTTTATTATTTTTACGAAAATGTCTGTACTAAAAACCTGTTTTCAATAAAGCAAAAATTATTGCAGTTTCGAACCTTTCATCCTAAAAGGATTAAAAATTAGTTCTAAAGCTTTTTTAAAAAGCATTGTCACTCGAGTAAAATGGTCATTCCATAATGACGTCCATAACTCATAGCCACCCCCGGCAAATATCTACATGTTTTTTTTAATTTGCAAGTTTAAAATCTATTTGGCACCTTGGCGATTGTAGTTGGAGCAACAGATCACGATACGGAAATATTCCCACGTTGCGAAAACAAACCTTATAATTACCTAGATTTAAGATTATTTTCACCTTAAGACTATTCAAGTATTCTTTTATGCTTGAAAACCTTAAGAAAACCTCGATTTTCAGGTTTTTCTATCGAAGGTTGTTTTCCAAGGTTTTGGATTAGGGTAAATGTGCTTAGAATAGAGCAGATAATCACAGATCTCGTTTTAAGAGTAGAAGGTTTACGCGTAAACCGCATAAAAAACCTTTTTGGGTTTACGTTAAAAGGTTTTTGCTGGATGAAAATAATCCTTTTTGCTATCTAGGTATGGTTCAATTTTCTATTTAAAGTTTTCTGGTTTTCAATTGTTTTCCAAATTCGAGACTCTTAAATTAATCCAGAGGTGACCGAACAGTAGCGCATGCGCCAAACGTAGTACTATGGCTGATTGGGAAAAAAAATTTCTATTAGTTCTAACATTATCGGAAGCCTCTGTTCTTGGTGAGTATAATGATTGTCCCATGCAGTTTAATTCGAATAACAAAAAAACTGTAAATCAAGCTTTTTGTTTTTTATTTAAGAAATTAATTGGATTTAATCATATTTTGACTTGAAATGTTATTTTTATTATTATTTGAAGGCGTGTATCGTTTTTTTACTCAAATAATGGTTATTTTGCCCTTAAAACATAAAAAAAGAATAAGAAAAAATTTTGACACAGAAAAAAAAAGCTAGTTGTGGCCGGGATAGCCTGGTTGGTAGGGCACTGGACCCGTGCCCTAGAGGTCGTTGGTTCGATCCCCAACTGCCGAAGACTCCTCGTGTAATAAATGGTGACAGATGCACGCTGAATCTGTCGAGTCGCAAAGTCTTCCATGTTCCCATAACAAATCAATACCTCTGGAGATACTCTGATCCAGGAGTTTCCTTGTCTTCTGGATTGGTTAAAATTGAGAAGGGTGTAGCCTTGAACATTAGTAATCGTACCCCCAAAAATTGGGTCAGCTGTTCAACAACGGTTATATATATATATATACTTTTTATACAGCAAATTCTTTTAACGTTTAAACTATCAACTCTACTAACTCTTGGTATAGTGTCATTCAATTCAACGTAAGTTCATAGGAAGCAATGACTCACTTGTTTACATAGCAATGTCAGATTAGTTACTAAAAATGTGTACTTTTTGATTATAAAACCCACGTTAACTGTTACTCCGAGCATCTCGTGATACATTTCATTCAATTCAACGTAATGAAATACATCAAAAACAATGACTCACTTGCTTAAAACAATTAATTCGTGTCTCCTCTTAAATCTTTCATCCCTCTCAAAAAACTGTAGAGAGGTGAATTTTCAGGTTATGGTGTCATAAGAAGGCTTTATGCCGAAAATATGCTCGTGATGTTAATTTCTCTGAAGAAACATCTTCTTTATTGCTATAATTATTGAACTAAGATGTACTACTTGAAATTGGGATCACTACGAATTATGTGCACAAGGAAGTGTTGG
>NC_092212.1:79752827-79758104 GCF_043381705.1 Parasteatoda tepidariorum | reverse complement strand
TTGATTGTTATAAACAGTAATGTGAAATTACATTATGACGCATTCACATACATTATTAATACAAATACATTTTCCAGGGCGAGACGATGAGGCAACCACAAGCACTTCCACTGGTTCAAGAGGTCGACGAGGGAAAAATGCACAATATTACCGTTATTACAGAGCACGGAAGCGAGCGGAGAAAGAAAAAGAGTCGTTGAATAGAACTAGTGATCTTTCTACGACTGCTGATTTTTCTACAATTAACGTAGCAGGTTGCGAAGTTTAACTTCTTCCGCGAGGAGGGACTCCACGCACTATTTTTTTTATTTAAAAAAGTGTGTTTTTCATCATAATTATTATTCGCCTGAATTTTGGAACATAGTGTATATTCAGCTAAAATATGAGATCCAGGGCAATTATTTCATTTGCCCATGCGGTTAATCATTTGATTATGTGGTTAATCATTTGCCTATGTGGTTATGTAAATCTAATGCTGGATCTCGCATGGTACAATACTTTCCAAAATGAGAGCAACTTTTAATGCTAAATCGCGGTGGATTAGTTGATAGAACGTTAATCTCTTCAATGAAGTGACCCAGGTTCAAATCCAAGAGGTGGCTGGTTGTTACGAATTCTACTCCTGGCTCACACCGAGCACACTGACCCACTAACAGTAAGATGTCTTTAATGATAAACGGATAGAGGGTTAAAATCTCCTTGTCGTCGGACTAACCATGAGAGGTTTTCGTGGCTTTCCTCTCCGTGTAAGGCAAATGTGGATTAGTTCCATCGAAAAGTCCTCCGCGAAGGCAAATTTCTCACAATCCAGGATTTCCCTTGTCCTCTGGATTTAGTTTAAAATTACAAGGCTGCGGAGTTTAATATTCGTAGTAGTAAAACCTAAATTTTGTCGGCTGTTCAACTACGGTTTTAAAATGAAATAAAAAGGGAACTCCTGGATCAAGCATTGGGACAAACTATACATGGAAATAACCCCCATTTGAGTTACATGAAGAGGAAAACCACCAAAACCACGAAACTGAAAGCGTTCTGAGAGGTATTCGTGGGCTTTCCTCTCCATGTAACGCAAATGCGGGTTCCACAAAGACTCCACAAAGTCCTCCACAAAGACTAGTTTGTCCCGATGCTTGATCCGGGAGTTCCCTTGTCTCCCGTAATTAACTACACTTTTGTTGTTAACTACACTTTTTGTAATTAGAATAAGCTTTTCAAGGGTATGTGATTTCTCATCTCTTCAGAGGACAAATCCTGCTTTGTCCCCAAGCCAATGCATTCCAACTTCTTATTGAAACGTACTGCTATGATGAAAAAAAAGAAAGATCTGGAGAAACCATGGTAAACTGTGACGTGTGGGGTAATCGAGTAACCTTGAGACGCCTATTACAAAGAATACAATTGTAGTAGTATAAAAACAAATTCCAAAATCAATCTAATAATTTTTAATTTATTCGCATGTTTTATATTTGTTTAGCCAACTTTCACTTTGCCAAGGTTTGAACGGAAAATAACCGAACTTTCACTTAGAAATGAAAGGAACTGGCGCTTCAATTTCTGATAAAATAGAGATAATTTCAAAACTACATCTGACTCGTTCGCATATTTTATCGATCGAACGAGACAATCTTTAAAGTGAAAGTGAAAGTTGATACTTTCACTTCAGTATGAAGAAAAACCGGAATTTATGGTCTTGATTTCGCCGCTGTCAATCCATCAGGATCTTGATAGAATGACATATAATAGTTAGTTTTACGGGATCAATTTAGTTAGAGAATTATAATAAATTATCATGATTGAAAAGTAGTATGTGTAATATACATCTTGGATTCATGCATATGTTATCGTGTAAGGCATAAATGTTGACTAATATCGAAATCTTGTATAATTAGGTGGTCGTTATTATGAATCTTCGAAATATTTGCTGTTCTCGATTTCACATTAATTTATATAATATTTTAAATTAATTTAATTTCTATAATATCATATTAGTTTCAATTGCGAAAAATGAATACCATGGCAATTGACTATGCATCACTATGTTTGACTTTCGTTAACTCTACCTTTCTTTCCCTTGACGCATCTAGGATTTGTTCATTTTCACGCATGTACTATGAAGCACAGATAGCGAAAGATTTAATTTATTTTATAACCGGCGTTGACCGGTTCTGAGTTTTACGAGAGTCAATGCTGGACTCCATGGTCTTGAAATTTGAATGAAGCCAACACAGAAGACAAGGGAAAGCCTGGACAGCAGTGGTGGCACAAATATCCGCACCCGGCCCGCATCGACTACAGTGCTGACGTAAAATAACCTCAGTAGTAGACGGATCATGGGTTAGAGTTTCCATGCCGTCAGGCTAACCTTGGAAGGTTTTAGTAGTTTTCCGCTCCATGTAACGTAAATGAGAGTTAGTTCCATCAAAAAGTTCACCACGAAGACAAATTTCTCTCAATATTTGATCCAGGATTTCGCTTGTCTTCTGGATTGGGTTCAAAATTACAAAGCTACGGAGTTGAATATTGGTAGTCGTAAACCCATAAAATTGGGTTGGCTGTTCAATTAAGGTTATAAAATAAAATAAAATAAAATAAAATAAAACGCTAACTCCTGGATCAAGCTTTGGGACTAACTAGCTTTCGTGGTGGAATTTTTGATGGAAATAACCCACATTTGAGTTACATGAAGAAACCACGAAACTGAAGGAATTTATTATTTCCAGTTTTTAACTCCATACGTTTTCAGTGTCATGAGTTTCTAATTTTAAATTGGTACTACATAACCGCATCTGAATCGTGTACGTTTATGCTCAATCGAATTCAATGAAATGGTGATAAGTCTGAAAATTTATTGCATATTTCTTTCAACATTTTGTCATTTTGTTAAAAAATATTTGGTAAGAAAATGTACTTACAACGTAAAAAAATCCGTTTTTAATAATCAGTAAAAAAAAAATAATAATTATGTTTTCTTTATTTATGTTTTTTTTTCTATTCCCTGGGAAGCTGTGTGCTTAAAAGTGGTGGATATTTTAACGAAATTTGAACTCTCTTATACAAGTTAATTTAGTTGTAAATTAAGTTTATAAATTAACTGAATTGAACGTCAGTCAGTTTCGGGCAAGAATTTTTAAATGAACGGACGGATAACATTTTAAATTTTTGCAGTGTCTGTTGAGTGACATATGTTGCTGAGTGTGTCAGTTGTACACATACAATTATAATTTATCAAAGATTTTAATTTACACATAAAATTTTCGAAGCATAACTATTTTATGAAAGAAATTTAATTAAACATTACTATTAGATGTTCTAAACATAACGGATGGTTTTAGAAATCAGTAAAATAAAAGCGGAACTAAAAATTTACAGTTTATTCTGCTGAGCAAACGCAAATATTCTTCTCAACAAATCTTAAAATAAATTATAAAGTTCGTCAATAGATGGCACTGAATGCTTGAAAACTTCTCAAACAATGTGTTCTGCTGCTTGTCAAAACATTGCGATTGATATATTTATAAGTTGGTTTATTTTATCCTTAGACTGTTTTTGCTACAAATTGTAGTTGTTGCTACAAATGGTGGTTATTTAAAAACATTGACCATCATTTTCTTCAGATAGCTGTGACATTTGTTAACAACTTTTCAATTAATTTTGAAAGTTCTTTTAGTTTCTAAAAGCAGAACGCAGTGATTCGTAAATTTACATCTTCTTCTTTTTTTAATTTAATTCATTTTTGAAATTCTAGGTCTAAGCGGAATCAGTAAAAAATGTACGGTTTATTCTGCTGAGGAAACTTAAGTTTTCTTTTCCACAAATTTCAAAATAAATTGTGAAGTTCGTCAATAGATGGCGCTGAATGCCCGAAAACTTCTGAAACAATGTTTTCAGCTGCTTGTCAAAACATTGCAATTGATATATTTACAGATTGGTGTCTGCTTATTTTATCCTTAGACTGTGTTTGCTACCGGTTGTAGTTATTGCTACAAATGGTGGTTTTTTTAGAAAACATTGACCATCATTTTCTTCTGATAGCTGTGCAATCTGTTAGCAAACTTTTCAATTAATTTTGAAAGTTCTTTTAGTTTCTAAAAGCAGAACGCAGTGATTCGTAAATTTACATCTTCTTCTTTTTTAATTTAATTCATTTTTGAAATTCTAGGTCTAAGCGGAATCAGTAAAAAATGTACGGTTTATTCTGCTGAGGAAACTTAAGTTTTCTTTTCCACAAATTTCAAAATAAATTGTGAAGTTCGTCAATAGATGGCGCTGAATGCCCGAAAACTTCTGAAACAATGTTTTCAGCTGCTTGTCAAAACATTGCAATTGATATATTTACAGATTGGTGTCTGCTTATTTTATCCTTAGACTGTGTTCGCTGCAGGTTGTAGTTATTGCTACAAATGGTGATTTTTTAGAAAACATTGACCATCATTTTATTCTGATAGCTGTGACGTCTGTTGACAAACTTTTTAATTAATTTTGAAAGTTCTTTCAGTTTCTAAAAGCAGAACGCAGTGATTCGCAAATTTCTATCTTCTTCCTTTTTACTTAAATTCATTTTTGAAATTCTAGGTCATTTTTGTGGCTTTTGGTGTATTCTAATAACAATTTTAAACGATTTTATTTTTACAGATATGCCATTAGTGCAAAGAATTTTGTTCGCTCTTCGAGTGCTTTTGGAAGATGAATCACCTCCAACCAGAAAGAAAAAGAGAAGATCCTCTTCTGGAACGGGCAGTCAAGTTCAGACTAGACAGGCAGCAGCCCTAGTTCTAACTTTCAAAGATTTATTCGCTTCTGGACATTTGAATCTAATTCTGGAGGATATTGAAAGGAATAAAGCTTCCCCAACTAAGAACAAATGCAGTAGTAAGCTACAAAAAAGTCGAATATCCATTGGCCAACCGTCTGCTTCATCTAGCCCAAAAGTGCTTCGTAATGGTGAATCTGTGTCTTCGGGAACTGGTCAAAACTCTTCAATGGCAACACCTTCTGTATGGCCATTGGTAATAGAAGGTATAGATGAGAGTGTACCTTTATTGCGCGAAGAACGGATAATTTCTTGTACCAGAATTGACTTCGAAAGCATCGACAAACTTTTGGCCAAAAGAGTGGCCAGTAGACTGTCCAGGAACGAAGATCGTGCTCAGGAATCGACTTCTAAAACAGTGAGTTGCTCGACTGGCGAAAAAGTAACAGTGTCTTTATCGCCTGATGACGAAAAAGAAACAGTTGCTGTGTTAAGGAAAGTTTTTAAGTGGTCGCCAAGGAAGCAGA
>NC_092212.1:79668749-79752327 GCF_043381705.1 Parasteatoda tepidariorum | reverse complement strand
AATATTAGGCTTGTTCACACATCGCCTCGCAGTCGTAACATAAGCGGAAGGATACACCGGAAATTTTCGAAATTTCTTCCGGTTTAAGGACGCTTGTTATTGTTTACATTAGACCACCCATCCATAAAATTGACGCCAGGTTGCCTTCATTTCTTCGTGTTATTTTAATAAATGTCTTGTTGTGCTACCTCTCAAGGCCTGGTTTCTTAGGATAGGACGCCGTCAGCTGAAAATCAGCGCTAACCTCTGATTGGTCCATTTGTGAGTTTGATAGCATACGTCATCGAGTTCAAGATGAGCGTTCGATGACGTACACTATCAAACTCACAAATGGACCAATCAGAGGTTAGCGCTGATTTCCAGCTGACGGCGTCCTGTCCTAAGAAACCAGGAATTCAGCTATGCTCTCTCATCTTCATTAGAAATCACACAATCACATACATTATAAGCGAATAATTTCAACTTCAGCAGAAAAAACTTTTTAGGCTAAGAAACAACAATTATTGTGAATCAATCATCGGGATTGGAGAGCGGCAGCGAACAGGGATTTTTTATCTGTTTTAATAAAAAATTAAATGATTTTCGATTAACAACATAATAGCATGTTTTCATTTTCAACTCTCGGAAACCCTGTGTATAAAATACATTTGAATACGTCAAATTAGGTTAAAAAAATTTTTTATATATATTTGTCATTCCTTCACGTCTTTTTGTTGAAGTAAAATAAAATAAAACGTTTAATGAAAAAATAACCATTATAAGTTGATTTCTTATATAAATATATATTATTCGTTTTAAAAATCACCTGACCCTAACTAATTTTTTTAATTATTAGTAGATTTGTCATTTCCTCACAAAAACATAAAATGGAAGAATAAAAATAGAGCGTTAACTATTTAAGAATGTATTGTTACTTTTATTGCTTCTACATAATATTACTGCTTTTACTTCCAATATTACTTTTTGTTTCTATTATTACTTCTTTTGTTACTATTATTACTTCCATTGCTTAAAAGTATAAAAAAAAAAATTCTAAAATAAATTTAGTTGCAAATTACAGTAGTAGTAGCAATGATATTAGAAATTGCAATTTACTAATTTTTTTTTTTAATTTTATGAAAAGCAATAAAAGCAATACTACAGTTTATTGATAAGTTATACTAAAAAACATGCATATTTTTAAGACTCAATTTTTAAGAAAAGGTATCACACTGCAGAAAGAAAGGTGTCTCAAAATCCGCGAAGAATCGTCGAGCTTGTTAACGAGTAACATACGAGTTTTTAATTGTAGAACTGGGTAAGCTCATCGCTTGACCTTCTATAACTATTAGATGGGTTTTGAATAGCCCAGAAATAAGCGGTTGGAACTGGAACCTATGATTCTATTTAGGCAGGTACTTTTATTTAAGTACAATAGACTATTGGTGATGGTCTGGGAAACATTCAGACATAAATTTGAAGAGGAAGGAAATTTTCTCCAGATCCCTGTACCCACGGTACTGCTCAGCGACCGACCACAGGACTTTCGATTCCACAAATTTTACGAACACGCATATCACATGTATTCTATGGATCGAAAACATCGTTTGCTTCCAGTGTGGAGCCGTACTCCATCCCATCAGTGGTATGCTGGAAACCGCCCTGGCCTATCATTAAAGGCCTGGTTTCTTAGGACAGGACGCCGTCAGCTGGAAATCAGCGCTAACCTCTGATTGGTCCATTTGTGAGTTTGATAGCATACGTCATCAAACGCTCATCTTGAACTACAATTGCCGTCCAACTCAACTGCAGTTGGATTACAACGTGACGTTAACCACAGAAGCAATGGCGGACAACAAACAACAGCACATTGAAATCAGCCAAGATTTTGATTTCGACATTAAACATAGCTTATTCATTAAACATAGCACTCTTCATTTAGCTCAGCTATAATGTGTTTTTTCTTGAACAAAGTCATTATTTGTTCTCTAAAACACTGGTCGACAATAACAAAATCTATACAAATTCAAAATAAATATTTGTTTACGTTATTAATGCATGCGCAATGAGAGATAATGTCTGCGTTGGACCGACTGCTCACGCTGAGCTAACAAAAAAGTATTTTTTTGGCGTGAGCTCTACGTCAGCTTTCCGCTGACGCCCAGATAAGGCGCTAGTTCTAAGAAACCAGGCCTTGAGCTTAGAAGCCAGTATTTTGTCGGCGTTAGCGGGACGTTGACGTCCCGCTGACTCCCAGATAAGGCGCTTGTCCTAAGAAACCAGACCTTAACATGCAGTGGCCCTCGGCCTTTACAATCGGCCATGGCCATATTTAAGGTTTCAACATGGGGAGAGGACTTTCCAACCTTGTTCCTGCTCATAACCTGCTAGTCCTGATCACCTTCTTTTTGACCTTGGCGCTTCTTATAAGCAGCTGCTGGTTGATCGGGACTTTCTGCAGATATATGGGGAACTGACGCGACGGGGCCTTCTGGACCTGGTCTAGGCTTTCCTTCTCCATGGGGGATTTGTAACAACAACATTCTACGCATCTTAACGTAGTCGAGGATCAAACCCTGGTCGCTCCGGACCGAAGTTCGATTCTCTAGCCACTGGGCTACGACGTCCCCCGATTCTACTTAAGCTAAATACAGCTGTAGTTGCAGATTGAAAGTCAACCAAATTCCCAAAAATCAATACCTCTGGGGATACTGGATCTGGGATTGATCGTCCTCTGGTTTGGGTCGAAATTACGATCTACGGATGGATGGTGTGTGAACGTGACTTCCCTGTAAAACGTGATGCGACGCATGTAGCTCTAGTGTGACGTGAATAAAACTACCGTGCTGTACAGTTCTAGATTGTCCTTAAGGCGAGCTGCCTAAAATTATAGACGATACCGATGGCCGTTGGTTCGTGTTTTGAAGATAGTGAAGAAGTAAAAGACAAAATGCATTAATTGAAAAACTGGAACTCTTTGGTAAAAATGTTTAAATCTCGACTAGATGTTTTGTTAACGAGTCGCTTTTCTGTCTTCAAGATGTCCATGTCGTTGATGAAGTCCACGATCTCTATGTATGTTCATTGTTCTAATATTAATTGCTCAAAGAATTAATTTTGAATATACTAAATAATCAGAGTTAATTATTAAGTTGCGGAATCAGACACAAAAACATACTTGCTTGGCATAGGCGTAGAGTGAGAGAAATTTTTGAGACAATTAATTTTTAAAAATTCTGCTGCATTGATTTTTTTTCAACTTTTCCTTCTAATATATACTAACATTAACCACGTTAAGTAAATATTAGGAAATTGTTCTTATGGGAATTATATTTTATTTCATAAAAAATAATACAAAATCTGATGCAAATCTAACTGCGCAAAATATATTTTTAATGAAGGAGTAGCTTGAATAAAATTAGTCTTGACTTGTTATTTGTAATATGATCGCTTTACCCACAGTGCCCAAAACGCAAATAAGTTTTTACAGATTTTCGTTTTTAACTATTACCCCTACATGATGAGAAAATCAGATCCATCATAATGTAATTTATATATTATTCAACAAAGTAATTCCTTGATATGAAATTCCCTTAAAATCTAAAAGAAAAACATTTTTACTATGTGCAATAATGTACCAATTTTTAATATTTGTATGCGTTTAGTGCAATCCGGTTAGTTTTTTAAAGTTAAGTGATTATAAAATAAAATAGTTTAGAACACATTCTATTGAAACATGCCGAAAATTATTCTACTTCGTATAAAATGGAACTTTTTGTTTAAAAAATTATAATAAAAAAACATAAGTATTTTATCTAAAAATGTATACTTAAAACAAATTCGAATAAAAATATTTAACGTTCTAAACAAGCTGAAAGTTGTTTAATGCTATTAAACAAAAATAACTTTACAAAATAACGAAAACGATACTAAAATCTATAGACAGTTACAAAAAATAAACAGGTCTTTAAAAATTATTATAGAATGTTAATAGAAAACAATTGCTACTAAAAAAATTATAAAGTGCATAAATTAAACTAAATAATAACCTCATTTATAAACCATATTAATACTTATCGATTGTTACACCAAAATTGTTAAATAATGATCGAAATAATGTTAAAAATATTCTTGAACGGTTTTTAAGAACCAAAAAGTGATAAATATAGAATTATTTCGTTAAATTATTAATAAGATGTCTAAGGTTATTAAGTTTTTTTTAAAATTAAAAATATTTTTTTGGTGTTTTCTTTTAAAGTATTAATTTTAAAAAATAATCTGAAATTTTTTTGAGGGTGCACGTACTTTCCTATGCCCCCTCCCCGACGTTGCGCTTATGTTGCTATGAATTAACACACCTTTTTTACCGACGAATTTCAATTTTGACCATCTATATATGGAAGGCAGTCGCAATCTGGTTAATATGGTCTTAATAGTTTAATCAGGAAAATAGTCAAAAGCTTATAAGTTCGGTCCCCATAATGTTAATTTCAGCTTTCCTGTGTTTCGCCTCATCTGGGGAGCTTTTGAAGGGAATCCAAAGATTTCTGCACATGATTATAAAATTCGTTTAAATAATTCTATTTAAAAATTGATCGTTTTTCTCGAGTTGAAAAAAGTATTTCGAATTCTTTTTCCAGAGATTTTCTGCTTTTTACCTGCATTATTAATAAAAGCTAAAAATAAAATTTTTAAATCAGTTATATTCCTTAGTAGAATTTACACTTTTTTTTTAATATAAATTCTGTGGAAATAAAAATAAATATTAAATATAAAAGCTCTGGATATTAACTCTTAAGTTTGTAGCTAAATAAAATAAAATAGAAATCTTTCATTTAATAAGAATTGGTATCTTGAAATTGATGTTATTTATTGTTATTTTCCAGAAATGCCTCAAAAATTCTCCATAAACAATAAATTAAATTTATTATCATCTGAATCAAAAACGCAAGCTAAAACTTCTTTTTTTCTTTTCTAAAAGAATATTATGGTATTAAATATCTCTAAATGGAATAGTCAACAGTGACGTAGTTAGTCGTAAATTCTACTGTGATGAAATTATAAAGCAATAAAAATAATATCAAATTAAACTATTT
Source organism: Parasteatoda tepidariorum (assembly GCF_043381705.1). Taxonomy (NCBI): domain Eukaryota; kingdom Metazoa; phylum Arthropoda; class Arachnida; order Araneae; family Theridiidae; genus Parasteatoda; species Parasteatoda tepidariorum. The sequence goes on along the minus strand of NC_092212.1, from coordinate 79,747,252 downwards.
TTAATAAATTATGTATAACATAAAACAGAATTTTTTGACAACAAAATATATATAATCGCCATTAATCAAGACTCATTGAGGTTTCAAAAATTTCATAATCAATTTCCTGCTTGCTAGACATCACAGCAAATACTATTCTCATAATATTGGGGAAAAAAGTAGTAGAATTAATTCCTTTTTCAATGCCATTCGTCACGAACCAGAATCCTTGCAGTCAGTTGATCGTTCGGGAAATAAATAAGCTTCGTTCTCCGTCAAGAGTAGAAAGAAATATCGTTCGTTCTTCATTTTTATATTCTGGCGTCTGTTTTATCACCGAGCACGGTAAAATCAAAACAAAACTTTACTATCGGTCTCATCTTCATCTTAAATGAAGGAATTAATCGTAACTCTTCGCCTTAAGTAGGTCAAGTGTTCTTTTAACCAGTAATTAACACTACATGCTGAGCCGTTTTAATACTTTTAGCAAACGATATTGTAATATTCGGATGTTCCTTCTGCACCACTCAACTTTTTGTGAATATGCATAATCGCGGGAGTTTTATTTAATTCTCATATATGTGAACACACTCCTTTCTGCAGTAGCTTAAAAGAAAAACTTTTTTTTCCCCTTCAACATTGAAATGTTATACCTTAGACTTTTTGGCATTTTGTGTTTCTTCAGTATACCATGGCTCTCTCTAGCATTATTAGGTAAGAATTATTTTGCTTTTCTTTAAAATTTATGCAATTTAAATTATATTTATTTGAATTTTCTTTTTTAATTCGTATTTAAGATGACATAGCAGTATTATATGTTTGGTTTTAGGTATTCAGATAATAGTACAATTTCATGTCAAAATAAAAATCCTAACTGAAATTTAAATTAATCCATGTTCATTAAAAAAAAGTTTTAATAGTTGAAACGATTAAAATGCTTTTATTTTTAAGTGCACTGTCTCTAATAATTTCTTTAAATACTTTGATTTAAGAATTCAGTTTTTTAAAAAAAATATATATATATATAAATAAAATTATACAATAAGTGCACCAAACATCAGCTATTGTAGAAATTAAATTTCTAGCTTGCATCTAAAAATTATATATTTTTTGTTTTGAACAATTTATGACAAATTCCATATTCCGATTATTCGATATAATTTTAAGTAATGAAAGAGTAAATGGGGGAAACCGAAATTAAAATTTCTGAATTTTCTGTTTATGAACGCGATATTTCAATTTGTATCTACGAATAAGATATTTCAATTTGTGTACATTATTTGAAATATTAACAGCTTGCTATTGAGAATATTATGAATGTTAACTGGTGTTAAGCCTTGGAAAAAATTGACTATCTTTGAGAAAAACGTTAGTTACTAAATTTAATAAAACTTCCTCTTATTCTTTAGCAATATATAACGTATTGTTTGTATGCGTCGATTTAATTAAAAACAATGCCTAAATATAGAAATCTTAAAATGAGAAGTTTTTATTCCGAATTTTACTGAAATATGCACTCACATTTACATTTAACCGGCATAATTAGATTTTCGATTCAAATTAGCGAAATCTAGTCAAAATCAAAGCAAATCGAATATTTAATGAAATTTAACTTTCTGTTTTCGAAATTAGCCATGATTTTTTAGCAGTGTTTTTCTAAAAAAAATTTTATGCTTATTAAAGACATGATTAAAGTAAAACTCAAATAAGTAAAGAAGTCATCATGCTTATTAAAGGCATGATTTAAGTAAAACTCAAATAAGTAAAGAAGTCAAATCTATTTTAAACTTATAACTCCCTAAAGCAGTCTCCTTATTTCGTTATGTTTCCCCGAAGCATAATCGTTACAAAATCAAAATATGCGTAATTAAAGTTAACAATTAGTTAGTGTTTATATTAATGCAAAATTTATGAAAACAAAATTAATGTAATAAATTAGGTTTGTAAGGCGTATGATAAATTTTCTGGAATACCGGAAAGCTCTAGTCAGTGATCTGAGCAAAATACCAAGGAAATTTTTAAAACCGAAGTCATGTGACAGAGTAGAAATAGTTTTTAATTTACTTATTTACGTGTGAATATTTCAAGTAATTGAAGTTTTAAAACACTTCTCTCGACACGTTCGCGTTTTATTCAAAAGCAGTTTTTTGTGCCCGTTTGTAGCTGTAAAATTTAAAAGAAATGTATGGAAAATTTCGTGTGGAATTATCCCTTTTTAGAACAGCGGTTCCCAATATTTGTCAGCTGCAGAACCTCAAGAAATCCCCCTTTTTTCGAAGGAACCCAGATTTTATAAAATTAAGATAGTTGTGAACTTTTGATTTCGAAATTTGTGTTGTGAAATATTTTTCGTCGTTTTATCATAAATAATAAATTAGGTTTCATGTCCGACACTTAAATTTACAGTCCTTGTGCTATATCCAGTTTAGTTATGAATTTGTTTTGGGTAGATATCCAGGGGTTTGTCAAGACATTTCGTGAAAGGTCCGTTTTTCGTGAAATTGTGAAAAAATTACATTCTTTCAACCAGGGTCCGCTTTTATGAATTTGTGCAAATAGGGTCCGTTATTGCAAAAAAAAACTTTTTCAAGGAGTTTTTAAATTGGAAAGACATACAAGATTATGCTCAACACTGTAAAATTATAATTAAAAAAATTAAATTTTAAAAAGTAAACAATTGCTGCTTCTAAATTAGAGATGCAACATAATATTTGGGAATTAGCCTATACTGCTGAACGCAGAATATTAATTTCGGACGAATAATAGAAGAATCGTCTGCCGAAGACAAAAAAAGTTAATTCGTTTACATCCATCTTTCTTGTTTTCTGCCCTGGAAAGGGTTTATTCGATTAACAAAATAATAATGAAGATAAACAAATTTGTGAAGGGTCCGATTATAAGAAAAATCATTTTGTGAAGAGACCGTTTTTAAGTTAAAATATTTTGTGAAGGGTCCGTTTTTATGAAAAGATATTTTGTGAAGGGTCCGGTTAACGGACCCAAATTTCTTCTGAACAGACCCCTGATATCATATATAAGATGCGAATAAGCTAAATATGCCTAATTATTGTTTACTTCAAGATAAACCCAAATTTCTTCTGAACAGACCCCTGATATCATATATAAGATGCGAATAAGCTAAATAAGCCTAATTATTGTTTACTTCAAGATAAAAACTTAAAAGAACTGCTATAAACGTTGAAAATGGTTATTCGGGAAACATATTTCCTTATTAATGAATTCAATTTGATTTGAAAAGCGGCATAGAAAATACTAATGCAATATTTTATAAATACATATTCTATTTATGACTTATTCAATATACTGTTATTAGTAAAATGCCTTTCTATTTCATTTGCTTTTCATTTGAAATTTCATGTAAGCAACTGCGATATTAAATAAATCAGGAATTATAGGCATGTATCTAAATATAATCAGGTTTCAAAACTCCTTACTGGTTATAAAATCCTCTAAATCTTCCTCGGAACCCTGGGGTTTCGTAGAACACCATCTGGGAACCGCTGTTCTAGAAAAAGAACCATCACTTGTTTTATAAATTTCAGTGAACATAAATTTCCGTTAATGCAGTATTAACCAGGGTGCGTTGCCAAATTATTCAACAAAAATAAGCACTTTTTAAGCACCCAGAAAATGTTTTATTTGACAATTGCCAAAAATCATGAAGTTTTGACTCGTGTAAAACGAATGGCATTTTCATGCGCTACGGACTGACAATACGCCGAATAGAATGGGGTTGAATTAATTTTGAAAGCGTTGAATAGAACAACGTGAACTGAGTCTTTTTGCATAATTCGTAGCGAAAATCAGCATGGTAAAGGAAAAATCTCATTTTAAAAAGGGAAAATTAAGCACTTTTTAAAAACACACAATGAAAAAAGTACCTTTAAGGGCTTTTAAAAATCGAAAATAAGCACCTTTAAGCACTTTTTAGAAACGCTACGCACCCTGTTGTAACAGAAAAAACGAAAAAGATTTAAAAGAATTTGCCAAAAAATAAATTACTTTGGAATTTTAATGCATTTTTAGAATAATACTTAAAAAGGGTCTTAAGTACAGTAATGGGTTAATAATTTTTAGCGTTTGTATACCTTATACGGCAAATTAAACATAGAAACTACTGCAAATACAAAAGCTTAGAATATTCTTTCAGATATTCCAGTATTTATCAATTTTTCGGGTATTTAAGTTTGGAACGTTGAAGGCTCGTCTCTAATACTATTAAATTCTTTTTTTTTTTTAAATAGGAAAGTTTCCTCTCTATGCCCCCTATTAATTAAATAAATCTTCTCTTAATAACCTTTGAGCTGTTTCTTCCAGAAACCCTGAAAGCCTGTTTAAAAATTACGATAATAGTTCTGGTGATTTTTAGTCTTTTTGGTGCTTAACCAATGCTTGAATGGCCTTTTAATATTTAATTTACAGTAGTGACTAACATTGACGGTTTGAAAGTATGCTTTAAATAGTAATAACATATATGATTAAATTTTGATGCAAAATTAAGATTGTAATAATTGTATAAAATGGCAGAGCAGTCGGTCTACCTTTAGAATTAGTATATAAGTGTAACACACTGAAAGTCGTATTTTCATCGGAGCTCTTCAGTTCCTTTTTCCCAGAATACTCAAGTTTTTACAATGTTGTTTTTATTTCCTTAAGGTCAAAAACTTGATTCACTAAAGTTTCTTTTTGATAACATGTCTGCTTTTAAACTGCTGCAAATAAACCACTTCCGCATTTTTTCAAGTACGATTCATGTAAGTTTCGAATTGGAAAATTACTTTCGCTAAATATTAAGAAAAATATTCTGTTGAATAGTAACTCACCGGGAAACAAATACGAAAATAAAAGTAAATTGCTGCCAGTAATAGATCGTTAATAGTTTACGCTATGAATAACGAGGAAATAGTTAGAAGTTGTCTTCTTAAATATAACAAACGTCATACTTTCAAGGTGCATTATCTAATTTTAAAATATTCATTTATAAAATTTAAAAAAAATTTAGTGTTCCTGAATGTGTGGAAAAAGTTTTTGACATGCTGCACCGACCTTCAAGTTGAGAAAAACGTAATATTTTTCTTTCATTTCTTCTGATATTCGTTTTTGAATATCTTCAGAATTTTATTTCAAAAATGTCTTCCTCGCGCATCGGAGTGGGGAAAAAAGGCTCGCTATTTTTATGCTCTTATTTGAGAATAATGAAGTAAAAAAAAAATTTTTTTTTTAAGGAAATTTTCATTCTATTTTTTTCAAGCAGTTAGTACTACTGATTTCCACGTAGCTTNTTTTTTTTTTTTTTTTTTTTTTTTTTTTTTTTTTTTTTTTTTTTTTTTTTTTTTTTTGTATTTTGTGAATATAATTTAGCATGTGCGTATCAGAAATTTTTTCGATGAAATTCTCCTACTTAACTTTTTGAAACCACTCATTTTGGACGAAAATGTTTACACACACATTTGTAAATTTTGAATTTAAAATGTAAATATCTATTCTCTGGTGGTTTCAGCAGACAAACCTCAATTTTGTCACAGAACATTTTGTGTGCTACTATCTAAGTTTTAATACCAACCTTTTTAAAGTTTTATATCTTAACAAAAATAATAGTTGCACATTAATTGTTTAATACATGGATGCGCATTAAAGTTATTGTAGCCCGAATTTTTTAATATGCAATTAAATATTTTTAAAAATCTACTTATTTTAATTTGTAATTCAATACTTTTGTTTTGTACAACTTGGTAAAAATCTGACAGTAATATTTAATGATCCTTCAAACATAAGAGTCCAACATAAAATTTTGATGAAGTTGCGGCCCGCCATTTGATTTGTGTTTTTCATTGTGGCCCCCGGCCTCATGTTAGTTGGAAACCCCTGTTGTAGAAAATAAAAATCTTAAGTGAGGTTGGGCAATAAATTGATATTTTTATATAGTGCGATAATGAAATTTTAAAATATTTCCGCAATACATAGTGAATACTTGAATACAATTATTTACTGTAACTATAAGCAGAATTCTGCTCATATAGAATTCGATAACATGTGTTATCGATAACTATAGTTTTTGACTGGTAATAACATTGCGAGTACTATTAAAAAATTGATCAAATATTTTATGGTGAGTGTTGATAATTTTCTTTTGGGTAACGAACGTGAAAACCAATGTAAAATTGGAGGAAAATATCGTGTTTCAGGATATTTAAATATTGATATTTTCTGATATATTGCGGTATTAAGATTATGATATCGTCCAGAAATAGTTTGCGGTGATCATATCAGGTTCTTTAGTTTGGAAATCTACTTGGTTTTACTTAGCAGATTGAACTCCAGGAAATTTTTTTTAAACAGCTTAAACAAAAGAATTCAGTTCAGAATTAAAATATAACAAAATTTTGAACTTTAAATATTTTTTTAAGCATACCTATTAGGCTTAGAATTAATCGTATTTACAAACTAAAACTATTAGCTATTCTTAATTACTACTGCATACTTTTGATATGCGTTCAGAAAATGTGAATAAAAATTTATCGAATATATTATGGTAAGTAATAATTTTCGTTTAGATAATGAACTTGAAGACCTATGTAAAAACATTTTGTATAAAATAGTTTTAGGATACGTTGTGAAATATCTGTATTTCGTGATATGTGGCGGTATGAGAATTAGAACTAGTCTACGGTCTTTAGTTATTGTCCAAAAATCGACATGGCTTTACTTTGTAAATTGAACTTCATGGAATATTCCATTTTTGCAGGCATTAATTTTGAACAAAAGGATGCCGTTCAGAACTTAAAATAAATTCTCACAAAATATTTTGAACTTAGACCGAATTTTAAAAATTACTGATCGAGTTTATAATAAATCGCATTTACAAACTAAAACTATTAGCTATCCTTAATTTAACCTGGCGATGTTTTATAAGAAATTAAGCCTTTAACAGGCTTTAAGAAAAATTTTCTATCGTTGAAGCAGGACGCTTCAAAAAATATTTTAAAAACAGTAAATGACTTGTTTAAAAACACTTTCTTGTTTTCTTGAAATTCACAAAAACAGGGCCTTTCCAAGTATAGACAGGCCACTGATTGAAGTAACTTCACAACAGCAGGACCCTATTTTTCATAAAATTATGAGTAAATTTTTTCATATTTTTTACAAAAACAGAGCTTTTTTTTAACCTAGTCTGTAGTAATCTCCGATTTGTTTGGTCTTAAATTAATTAAAAAAAATTATAAACTCTCGTTCTATAGATTCACCAATCTCATTTAATTTTTTAGGATTTGGTAGTAAAGCGAACGAAAATGGAGGTTCGGAATCGGACGATTTCAATGGGACTGGTGCATCCCCTGCCCTAACGTCTTGCCCAGCACCCCAATTAAGTGGTGTCGAGTGGATATTGCACATTAGGCAACCAGATTATGGCTGGAAGGAGAACACCCACCGAGCCATTATTGCTCTAGTTGTGAGCAATTGGGAGAATTTCGTCTCAACCAGTGAACGGCTACTTATGGAGCATCAATTAGAAGTAGAGATATCTAGATCTCTGTTAAGGTAATATATTTTTAATTGTTTCAGTGCTTTTTTGCTTAACAAACTAGGAAAAGACCTTGATCTTTTATAACTATCGCAGATTAGGTATAAATTATTATCTGTACGCGATTGTTATTTGAAGTTTTTTCTTTGCTGGACACAGTATAGATGCAACAAGCTCTGTTATTTTTTTAACACATAAATTGCGGGGAGATTTCCGTATCGTGATCTGTGGCTAAGTCTTGGAAACTTCCTCGCAGTGGCCCTCGAGAAACTAAAAAAATAATAAATAAAACACCACAGAAGGAGATCTACTAGAAAGGTAACTCGTAGCCACCCGCGGACATCTACATGTTTTTAAAAAAACATCTACATGTTTTTAAAAAAAAATTGCAAGTTTAAAATCTATTTGGCACATTGACGATTGTAGTTGGCGCGACAGATCACGATACAGAAATATCCCCGTAATTGCAACAAGTGTTTCAAAATTTAGTTGATTTGCGTTCCCCACAATAGTATGAAGTCTTTTTAAGAAAACGGTGAACAACTCATAGGTCACAGCTCACTTCTGGATCACGGACAGCCAGCCTGTTGCAACGTTGAGTCTAAGCAAAGATAAATCTTAAATTGTAATATCAGTTTTATCTGTATTACTATACCCGTAAATATTAAGTTATTTTCTGTACTAAAATATATTTACTGGGCTATTCCACGGTAACTTACGTTACATTCACACAAATTTTATTGCATTGAGAACTTAGCAAACAAATAATACTAATACACATATTAAAATAAAGTGATTTCTTAAAATTACAATCAAAACCAAAAGGAATCTAATTAAAATAATTAATATTTTTCAATTTAAACAGTGTAAAAATCTAAAATTAGTGTGGTAACTTACGTTACCGAAAAAGGAATGGCATAAATTTGCAATATGCTTGAAGGCAAAATTCTGTTCTTATACAAAAGTTTCATGATTAAGATTATATGTATCATTTTTCTGATATGTTTAAATATTTATTATGGCTAGATTTAAGATTTTATTTCAAAAGTTAAATTAAATATAATTTTTTAAGTGGGTAACTTACGTTACGAAATTCCCTTTGTATCAAACTTTTATTCCAATAATGTACAAATGCAAACTAAGTTATTTAAACAGTATAGTGCAAGGAGAAAAAGTGTACATGAAGTAAATTCAGGTACTTTTGATTCACACATAACTGCAAACTTATTAAGTCCTCTGTTATCAACTAGTACAGGGGGCTCAATTCTTTTCACCGTGTTTTCCTTCTGGTAGAATATTTCGTCTCTTTTTTCTGGCCATTTACAATAGATTCCCACAGCAGCCATTACATTGACTTTAAATTCTTGCTCTGCAACAGACATTACCACACCAGGATATAACATGTCCTCCTATCTAACCATATATCAACCCCCAGCATTTATCTTGGATTCATCATTTTCTTTTTCAACATCTTTCACTAAAAAAAACTCTTCTGGTATGCCTTCTTGTACTCTTAAATGGTGGATCTGCTTAATGTTTTTAATCTGTGGAGATTTTGAGAATAGACTAGACACTCCACTCATCTGTTCTAGAGACTCGCACTCAGCTGTTTTTTCTAAACATAAAATAAATTTCTAAAGAATTTCGTAAGATGGAACATTATAAATTTTGCTGAAGGCTTCCTTAGTCAATCCGAACTTTTCATGATGCTTACAAACACAAACATTGCCTGGAAGTTTGCTACTAAGCAAGACATGCTTTGGACGGAGCTCAAAGAATTTAGTTTTTCCAATTTTGCATTCTGGATTTTCTTCCATAAACATTTGGTGCATTTCTCGAACTGAATGATGAAGATGCCGTGCTTGTACTTTCTTTTTGCTACCATTAGCATCTCTAATTATAACTACATCCTTAACTCCCGGTGCCTGTCGAAAGATTTCGTTCAACTTTGAAAACATATGAATGCCAACACCCAAATTAATAACTTAAAGCAAAGAGTTTCATTAAAATTAATATCTTAAGGCAGTGATAATTTATTTAAACTTTGGTATTGTAACTGGATACATCTTATTTAGTTTGTATGCCAATTTTCAAGAGGAATAAACTCATTTCACATTGGTAACTTACATTACATGCATGTCAGTAACTTACGTTACACATATTGAATAGTGCACAAAACAATAAATAAGTAATATTTGAAAAGAAAACTATTGCTGCTTATTTAGTGTTAGCCTCTAAGAAAGAAAAAATATTATTCTTACTTTTGTATCACTTGTTCTTTTTTACACATAAAAACTTTTTCTACTTTTCGGTAACTTACGTTACATACATTAATGTTTAGTTGAAATATATATAATTAAGTGAATTTAACAACAAAAATTTATTTTAACTCTGCACAATATTTCTATTAAGTGTAATAAACAATATTTATTCTTTTGAGAATTTTGAAATAAAAATAATGTTCACTGGTTTTCAAAATCTGACCATGTTCTTCACCCAATTCAGAACAAGCAAATGCCAATGTTCAATGGGTTACAAACACTAAAAAACTAAGTTCTCAATTTTTTTTTTATAAATTATCAAACTTCAAACCTTTCTAATTCAGAAAACATCCAAAATGATAACATTATTCTTATTTGAATTTTTCAATGCTTTTCCCCTTTTTCATGGAATTGCCCTACTATTTTTGCACTGTATCTTTTACTAATATCTGAATTTTGTACACAAAATATACTCAGGGTGCAAAAGAGGTTTGAAAATGGTCAAATATCGCACGAAATCTACATCGAATAGCAAACTTCATCTTAAATGATTTTATAGGGTGGGCGTAGCGTCCTTAAAAATTGCCGTTGAGACCGTAAAATTTTTTTCGCCAAATATTTAATTATTAAACATTTAAACTGCCCAAAAGACCTCCGTAAGTAATTCGATCAAAAATGATCGCTGATTGGTTATGACGTCACGTGTGCTGATTGGAAACGTGCCTCCATCCTCTGAGGCTATTTCAATATTCTGTTTGTTTAGATATCACTTTTATCGTATGAACATACTTTGTATTAAATTATTAGTAAAACTTTTGTGAATTAAATTTACGGTTTTGAAATGAAAAATTTTAAAATTCCAAACTGTTTATCATTAAAATATTTGAAGAAATGATTATGCAGCTCTTCACGGCGCATGAACATTTCTTTTCGGCTGAAATCAGTGGTGTTAAAGTTTATAAAAAATATTATTTTATTCCGATTTTTAAATTGAAATAATTCTTTATGACAGCCTAATTAGTTAATTAAAATAAGCCGCAGATTGGATAGAAATAGTATACATTTAGATATGGGATCGATGAATTATAAGGAATTGCATTAAAACAAATGAGTATTTTTATAAATCTAGTTGATAGAAAAATATGAATACATCGTTACATTCTATATGCTAATGTTCAAGAATTCAAATAATATAATTTAGTGTTGCTGCTTTTTATTTTTTTTCGATAGGGTTGAAGTATTTTCTTTTGAAGTAAATATTTAATAAAGCAGTTTGTCTTTTACTGTGTATTAAATATTTAAATACACATTAACGCTTATTTATTATTCTTTGAGTAAATAGGAATTTCGCTACTGCTAGAAATTATAATTTATAAATTTTAATTCCCATTCTTCAATATAGTATTTGCAAAGTATGGTTATTGTTATTTTATCTCCCAAATTTTGAAAACTATTTGTCAGAGCTTGCAATGAAGAATTCTAAAATAGTAAAATTAATATATTATACATTTTTAACTAAAAAAAAATTACGTAAAATTGTTTATAAAATCTCGGGTTAAACATTCGGTATCTCTGAAAACGAATCAAAACTTTCAAGAATCTAGTCCATTGAAATATCTGTTCATTATAGACATAATCTACTAAAAATTCACTTAATGTTATATAATTTATCCACATAATTTCAGTGAATATCATTAAGCTAGACGTTTTTGCTTCACTAAAGCTAAAGAATAATAAAAAATAAACAGACAAAGTGAAAAGAAATTATAATGCACATTCTTTATAGTATTTAAAAAAATTAAAAAATAAAGCATTGTTGAAACTTTTCTATGGCGAAAAATTATTTTTATATTCATCTAAAGAATTTAATTCCTTTTTCTATAATGTAGAACTAAATAACTGCGTATGCTTGATTTCGAATACTCATATATCATCGATTAACGCAATTAAAATAAAGTGATTAAAATCTACTAGAATATATTAATTTCTGCCTTTTTCATTTAACTTAATTTTTTTTTAAGAATGAATTATAAGTTTTGATAGGATCACAATTTCTTAAAAGGCTACTGCTATGCTGGATAATTCCCTGCATTAAATTCAAGCTAGAATAAATAAATAAAAAAAAATATCAATAACTTAAGCTTTCCTACATTTTAAAGTCTAAAGCTATTCTATCTTTAAAAAAAAAATTTATTCAACATTTTCACTTAACGTGAAAATAAATCTTCGAAATGAAATTGAAATATACTTTATAATTAAGAATGATATGGTTTTAAAGAAAAATGAAAACAATTTTTTTTGTATTTATAACGCATCATTTGAATAATAAGACATATCTCATTTTAACACCATTTTTAGAACCTGGACTAAAAAATTTCGTCAACTATTAACAATGTTTCAGTTTGAAGTTTGACATTATAAAAATACGTTAAGATTAAACCTACATTTTCATTAAGCTACATTAGGGCCCTGGCTAAAGAGAATAGAAGGTCTAGTTCACTCCTCTCTTAGAGCTGAAGCTACGATTTCCCTTCTCATGACGTCACTGTGTCCACAGATCTCGGAGATCGCAAGCAAAGATATTATGATAACTTTGCATCTTTCTCTTTGTAAAAATAAGTTAGACTTTTTCTGGTTATTAGCTTTCAAACTTTACGTAATTAACACATTATTTCCGTTCATAAACATAGTTCAAAAAAACTTTCTTGGCCATTATATTAAAAAAAATACCATTTTAAACTTATAAAAATGTTTTACTAGTTGGCGAAAATGACACTATAAATACTTTATTTTAAAAAGTTCAGTTTTAACTTTAATTATTAAGAAAAATGAAAGCATATATCGACACTTTTTTTATCTACATATTCTTTTATAACAATAAGTTGAGTTAAATTTAGAATTCCTGATTTTAAAACATGCCGTTAATATCAATTTGTTTATACTTAATCATTAGGAAACATCAACCTTAAACGCTAATTACTGAAACAAAATAATAATTTAGGTTCATAATGACATTAGAAATTTTACAATTGTTTATAGATATTTAAATTTACGATGATATAATACATAGATATTTAAATTTAAGAGTATAATTTTTAAAAAAAAATCATAAATATTTAGAATGACTGCACTAAAAAATATGTTATAAAAATTGGAGAATTCCAACTATATACTATATATTTTATTTATACTTTTTATTTACATATTAATTTTCTTTGACTTTATCCATTTTTTAATTTTTTTCACCTGCCTTTCTTTTTGAAGTAATGAGGCGGTTTCTATTTAGATAATGAATTTTTATAAAAGTTCTTAACGACAGAATAAACGTATTGCTGTTTTATATTAACTGTGTCATTTCGGAATCCATTCTTTACATAGTTGTTCATTTACTTTAGGGAACACGCGGTTTCCTTTTGTTTTTCTATCAAAATTTTTTCAAGTTGCAATCGCGCAAACTGGCATTTCGATAATAGTTTTAAATTCTCGTAAATTCACTTCAAAAACTGAGGAAAGTCATTATAGAAAGTAACAAATGTCTTAGAATATGTCGCAAAAATAAATGCTCCAATATTAGTTAGAGCTAGCAAGGCCGAACGCTCCGTTCTTGAATTAAAAGTGCGAGCTTTGCGCCAAAGTGACGTCACTAGAGGAAACCGGAGGATTGGCGCGGCAAGAGCTACTTCAAAGGAGTGAACCAGCCCTTCTATTCTCTTTAGCCCTGTATTCGGGCACAATTTATTATACAGATATTGACCATCAAAAATAGTTTGTTTTAATTATGAAAATTCAAACGAAAGCAAGAACGTATTGGCACAGCAATTATAAACGAAAGGTAGATGGACGCGTGTGACGTCATTTCGTGAATAATCACGTGACTCCCAGTTTCGAGTGAAAACGAAAGCGTTTTTTGCTTAAAAATAACTTAATAAATAGCATTTATAGGAAAGTAATAAAATGTTTTCTGGGCGTTTTGAGTGCGTTTAAGATTTTAAAAAAATTTGGCTGTTACGGTCCATTGTGTAAATAAAATTGTATTTCTTACAACTCAAAATTGTTTCGACTATTATTAAATCAAATGAAAAATATTTATCGAAATTCACACCGAATTAATTTTGTATAAACTAAATTTATAATTGCACGAGATATGGCGAATTGTTCTCGAGATATGGCGAAGTACGCAAAGTTGTTGCTGTTTCTAATCCTTCACAATATTAGCCTCAGCTAGTATATCAAATCCACGAGTCCAATCTAGCAAAGTCGCACACCGAAATTGGTCGTAAGAAAATTTTCTCTTACGGAAAATTCCAGACAATCTAGGATGTGTTCGGACCTGTTGCTACCTGTTAGGAAGACTTGACTCTCAAATTCAAAAACGCAAAAAGTAAACTTAACATTAAGGGGTCCAAATTTTAGATCGCTCTTTTGACCATATTTCCCAGACAGCGGCTAACTGCTATATCTTGGGGGTCAGAAATCCGAATCCGTTGACAATAAGGTATGTTTTATTCAGAGAAAGCACGTTTTTGTGCCTGATTTCGTAACTTAAGATATCATCTACACTAATTAGCATATTCGAGGTCACCCCCTTGAACCGTTAAGACTGAGTACTAAAACGTGAAGTCCCGCAGTGGACTGATCGTTAAGACACGGTTCCCAGCAGATCACCGAAGTCAAGTGTCACTGGCTACGGTAAGTGTGCGGGTGGGTGACCACTTGGATCAGTCTGCGTAGGGGCCGAGGGTGTGCGGTATTGGTCCTCGTTAAACTGTGCTACCGTAAAGCGCTCGACTTCGCGTGCAGGTCGTCGGGCTACCGAAGCGGGGGTGCCATCCCCTCCGCAGAGGATCAAAATTGTGATGGCATGTCTTCGGATCATCCTCCGGGATGTTTCCCAGACCGTCGCCAATAGCGCATTGTGCAGCTCTAGTGCGACGTAAATTAACAACCTAAAACGTGAAGATCCGATCATTAGATCAAACTTTATTCAGGGTAGTCCGTTTTTTTATTTATTTATTTATTTTTTTTACGCACTGGACGTTTTTCAAGATTCTTGTCTCTAAATATTTTTACAACCTACCTATATAAAGGAATTTACTTTTTTAACTGCGGATAAGAGCTGCAAGTAAATTGAACCCAAAATATAAGATAATTTACGCACAGAAAACAAGGAAAAGCGGGTAGCAAAAAAATATATATATACATGTAACATTATTTTATTTTTATTTTATAAAATATTTTAAAAAGGTGAAAAATTATCAATGAAAAATTTTTTTTCAAGCCACACGAATCCATTGACGAAATTAAGGATTTTTGATACTGCATTAATATCGCAAATGCAAATTATATTAATAAAGTAAAGAGCAGCAAAAATAGAACGATTCGTTAACAAAATGTAATGAAGTAAAAGTACTAGACTTTGAGGAAAAAGTTAATTATAAAATGATTGTTTATCTGAAAACGTAAGTGGTTTCACTTTCTGGTCGGTTTTTTTTTTTACTTACAGTGAAACTAAAGGAATTGCTGGAAGTTTGATTAAAGTAACTTTTTGGACTGTTTTATTCCAAATATCTTATTGAGTTTATTTGCTTTTGTTGCATTACCAAAATGCGCAGAAATACATTATAAAGAGTTTAATGTAATTTTTTTAATATTTATATATCTGAAAAAAAGGTTCTGCTTTTTTTCTCAGTTTTCAGTAGTTAATGATAAATCTTTCTAATTTTCAATACATTTGAATCTTGCATTTATCTGTATACTAATAACAATATTTAATGTAATTTGAAATACATTTTTTATAATTTATTTACATTTATGCTTATAAGCTAAAGCTAATTATGAACTGAACTTCTCCAAGTAGTATTTTCAAATCAAAGGCAGACTTATATAAAATAGGACTTTTCGATTTGAAGAAAAAATCGCAAACCTTGAACATTTCTTTATGCAATAATTAAAAAATTGTCAAATTTAATTTCGTTCCGGTATCAAAATGTTAGCGAACATCTGAAGTAACTGAAGCGATTTAGATAGCAAAATTTATGCCAATTACAAAAATGGCAATCTGTTGTACATGAAAGTATTAGTTTTACAATGCAAGCTTTGAAATACAATTTTCCAAGTATTAAAAAATTTTAAACTTGCATTGTGAAAAATATTTAGATTACTGATGTATTATAATTTACTTAGAGTACTTAATACATTGCGTGTAATTGATAATAAACTAGGTTTAAGGGGAAAAAATTAGTGATTATTCAAAGTATACATATTGTTCCTTATGCACCTTTTCAATATTTAGACTATGTGTGAAGAATCAAGTAAAGAGAGTCAACTCTCTAGGGGACTCGAATCAATACTGAAGTGATGAAACATGCGCTATTGAAATCTCGCGAATCTCTATTGAAGAAAGCGGGGCTGAAAGCATCGGTTGAAATAAGAGTTTCATCAGGCAATCTAACTAGTTTTGATGTTTTCAGTCCCGCATTCCTGATTAGTGAATGTTAAAATTCCAAACTAGTTTGTTTTTACCTCTTAAATCTTAGACCCCTTAGTGTGTATCGTTTTGACTTCATTACAGAAATATTTTAAATGTATGTTAAGAGTGGTCATTGCTGAATACCCTGCATTTGATGAGCTTGGTTAAGAAACCGTATTTTCTCAACAATTTTTTTACATCAAATTTAAGTTTTTTAGTATTGTTTCCAGAAAGTTTTCCTGACCAATTAAAATAGCATTGTCATAAATCATGATTTTTAATATATCTATAATTTTGAATACATTTAATATGCCATAATTTACATGGTTTTAATATATTTATGCGCAGATAATTTGGTTCCAATGCCTTTTTATATGGGATTATTTTTGTAATGAATTTTCTTTTTCTTACATTTACCAGCCAAATTATCTGATGAAATGTATTACTACTTAATATTTAAAAATTATAAAGTAACTGAAATAGCTAATTTTTCTATTTAAGATGTTTATATTTTTAATTATTACAAACTAATCTTTAAATAAAATCTTAATTAATTTTGTGCAATTTTAGACAGGGAGGCAATTTATCAAATAGATATATTAGAGTGAATTTAGATCAGAATACATTAATTTAAAAAAAAAAAATATTCTGAATTTCTCTGGGTGGAATAAGACTTTTTTCATTATTGATATCTTTTCGACTTAATGATTTATTTAGAAACTGATTTAAATTTTTTTAAAAATGTCTTATAACCGTCGTTGAACAGCCGACCCAATTTTTGGGTTTACGACTACTAATAACAAGCTTAAGCCCGTCCCGCCCCGTAAGGGGGCATCCGGGGGCACTCCAAAAGTTCGAAGTGAGCGTAACAGTTCAATTACATGAGCAAACATATTCAAAATTTTCAAATTAGAGTTTTAACAAATAGGTGGAATATTAAATATGAAATCCAGAAAGCGGTGCTACTTAGAAATAAACTAAGGAAACAAACATTACAAAGAAAATAAACAGTAACAATCAGAAGAGATATTGATGTCGCATCTTCAGTAGGGGTGCAAAGTTAATAAAAGGAAACAATTTCACATGGAAAATATAGGATGTTTGTAACTCAGAATATAATTATGCCTGGCACAACAGTACTAAAGTTATCAAATTCCAGTAATTATTATTATTATTATTATTTTTAAACAGAAAGGACATATATATACCATATATAAAAACTTTAGGAGCACAAGTGATTAAAATTTTCAAAATGAGGAATCACATAGGGGCAGAGATTAAGCTCCAAAAAAAAACATTTTAAGAGAAAATTCAAGTAATAATCAAACCATAACATTTAAATTAATAAGCCGTGATTTAGGTGTATTTTTCTTAACAAGAGGCAGCAAAAGGACATCAGGATTCAGGGAGGTGCCTTGTTACTAAACAATTTTCTTATTTCCTCAATTCCCTTTTTTATTTTAGGGTTTGACCAATGCTGCTTTATAAACTCGTAGGTGGTTTTTGAATGAAAAAATTTCTCTCTAATGTGCTTAAAATTTGTACACTGGATTAAAATATGTTCCCAATCCTCAACAAGCTGACAGGTACTGCACAGCGACTACTAATGTTCAACTCCGTAGCCTTGCCATTTTGAACCCAATCCAAAAGACAAGGGAACTCCTGGATCAAGTATTTGGAGAAATTTGCCATCGTGGAGGACTTTTTGATGGAACTAAATCTCATTTGCGTTACATGGAGAGGAAAACCACGAGAACCTCCCGCGGTTAGCCTAACGGCAAAGGGACTTTAGCCCAGATTCGTCTACCGCTGAGGATATTTCCTGTTAGCACTGTGGTAGGTGAAAGCCGGATTCGTATCGACCTGGGATTTGAACCCGGTTCACCTCATTGGAAGGCGAAAGCTCTATCCCCTGAGCCATTGCGGCTCTTACAAATATCTAGTGATTTATCACTATTTCAATCATGATTTAAACTATGGTTATCCTGTATATTCTAAAATATTTTTTTATTTATTTTAGGAATAGCTCGTTCCCTGTTTATCCGAACAACCTGGCACTTTTCATCCACGCATTAATTGCAACAAACCGCAATCCAAGAAACTTTCATAACATAGACTTAGTAGCTCGCCTAATTGACCTGGTAAGAGGATATGAACAAACTACGCATCCATTCATATTATTGGCATTATGCAATGCAAAGTCCTTCGAACCACGCAACACTCATGTTTTGGAGTATTACTTGAGACATAACCAAAACTCTCGGAAAAGTATGGGTAAGTAATGCTTACGCAGAATTTTCGAAGTTATCTTTTTTAAAAAAAGTGATCTGTCAACAAATCTTAATTTTATTCTGAAAATAATACTATAAAAGTGTACCGGGCACAGCGGTTCGTTTCTATAGATGAATAAAACTTTCCTAAAGACTCCAAAAATTTATTAACAGAATCTTCTAGAAAATACAGCTATTTCATTCACTCAATTACAGCTCAAATCGAGAGTAGTTCATAGGCTTTGAAATCTCAAATGGTTCAATGAACTTACTAGACTCTTAAATCAGAACACTATTGCAATCATAAGAATGCCAGGCACACTCTTATTTATATAGAAAATTATCGCAGAACTCCATGAATATTGGTCCTATCGCCTTGAAAATTTCAAAAACCATCGTTTTGTCGCCAATTCAGCAAAAATGTTGCCAAACCGAGTCCTCCATAAGAAATACAATAAACGTTATTTTCTCTTTAAATTACGTCAGAATTACGAGACTTTCTCACAAAATTTCTAATTAAATTATCTAAGGGTCCGATATTTAGTCTCTTGATAAATTATTCACAATGGTACAGATATTTACAGATTCGTAACAAAATTAAGATTCCCGCAACAACCAGTTGTGAGCCAGGTGTTAAAGCTCTAAAATTTCGTGAACAACGGTATAATGGTGGCAATGTGGTTAGCATTGCGCACATTCCGCCTTTACTTTCCAGACAAACTGGTAGCTTCGTGAGCTTAATCCGCATTTGAGGATCGTGCACAAATTTTCCACGGGGATTGAGCGCTCGCATTCCAATGAGGCGAACCGGGTTCGAATCCCAGTCGGTACGAATTCTGCATCTGCCTTACACTGACCACAGTGCTGACGTAAAATATCCTCAGTGGTAGACGGATCATGGGTTAGAGTTCCCTTGCCGTCAGGCTAACATTGGGAGGTTCTCGTGGCCGCAAATGCGGTTAGTTCCATCAAAAAGTCCTCCACGAAGGCAAATTTTTCCAAATACTTGATCCAGGAGCTCCCTTGTCTTCTGGATTGGGTTCAAAATTACAAGGCTACGGGATTGTACATTAGTAGTCGTAAACCCAAAATTGGGTCGGCTGTTCAGCGACAGATGTAAAATGAAATAAAATATAAAGTGACATCTCAGTGAGGCGGGATGGCTCAGGGCATAGTGTTTGCTTTCTAATGAGGTGAATCTGGATCAAATTCCAGCAAAATCTGATCAATAAGAATTCCGCATCCGACTTGCACCGACCACAGTGCTGACTGAAATATCTTCAGTGGTAGACGGATTATGGGTTCGAGTCCCGTTGCCGTCAGGCTAACCGTGGGAGGTTCTCGTGGTCTTCCTCTTCATGTAACGCAAATGCTGGTTAGTTCCATCGGAAAAAAGTCTTCCAAGAAGGGAAAATTTCTACCAATACTTGATCCAGGAATTTTCTTGCCTTCTGGATTGGGTTCAAAATTACAAAGCTGCGGAGTTGAACATTAGTAGTTGTAAACCCAAAAATTGGGTCGGCTGTTCAACGACGGTTATAAAATAAAATAAAATGACATCTCAGTGCCATTAATCACTGAGCTATCACGAGAAGTGTCTAGATAAATTTAAAATTGTCTGTTATTCCAATTCTGAAAACCTGCGCATTCTGAATTTATATTTAAAATTTGATCTTTTTGAAAAATTTTTCCCTTGAAACATAACATGCTCCATGAGTTGTCTTGAAATTTAAAAAGTTGGAAGTCTCAAATGGGATGACTTTCCTTAAGTGTTATCTAAACAGAAAATGAATCTAATGTACAAATACAGAAAAAGACAAAGGTAAATTAATAATTAAAGCATTAAAATCAAAATGGAAAAGCGTCTAAAGCAGTTAAAACCAAATTTGCTTTATTTTAATATAGATATTCAAACAAAGCAGGAAAAAGTCATAAAAAGCAATAAAAGAAGATGTGTTTTGGCAAGACAGCACTTCTTTCCTCTAAGTGCTACTAATTAACTGTTAAAAAATAATGTGCATTAATTTTTAATGTTTGATACTTTTTTTTTTAACTAAGCAGTTTATCTTAAGTATCCAATTTGTAATTTTTTTTTTTTTTATAGTTTGAAATTGCTAAATAATTTGTGTTCGATTTGTTATCCATAAAAGGATAATCATGTAATAGTCTATAAAGATTAATGATCGGAGAAGCGATAAATATAAAAATGGTTTTGTGATACTTAGCAGGGGTCTGTCCAGACATTTTGTGAAAGGTCCGTTTTTGGTGAAATTGTGAAAAAATTACTCGACATTCTTTCAACCAGGGTCCGCTTTCATGAATTTGTGCAAATAGGGTCCGTTATTGCAAAAAGAAACTTTTTCAAGGAGTTTTTAAATTGTAAAGACATACAAGATTATGCTCAACACTGTAAAATTATAATTAACAAAAATTAAATTTTAAAAATTAAACAATTGCTGCTTCTAAATTAGAGATGCAACATACAAATATTTAGTATTTAGCCTATACTGCTGAACGCAGAATATTAATTTCGGACGAATAATGGAAGAATCGTCTGCCGAAGACAAAACTTAATTCGTTTCCAGGGCAGAAAACAGGAAAGAAGGACGTAAAGGGTTTATTCGACTTACAAAATAATGAAGATAAAAAAAAATTTGAAGGGTCCGATTAAAAGAAAATTTATTTTGTGAAGGGTCCGTTGACGGACCCAAATTTCTTCTAAACAGACCCCTGTAGATATTTGCATTTTAAATATAAAATTTACAAATGTGTGTGTAAAAATTTTCGTCCAAAATAAGTGGTTTCAGAAAGTTAAATCGGAGAATTTCTTTGAGAAAATTTTTGATACTCACATGCTAAATTATATTCACAAAATACAAGAAACTGAAATATAAAAGAGCAACATACACGATTATTTTTGTATCTGAATATTGTTGGACGCAAAACCCGAGAAATAAATTTCTTTGCACCTTTGGTATGTTAAACTTCACAGAAACGAAGAAATTGGGTTTTTATTAACGAGAAAAGTATTTAAAAACCCATATATACTTTTTACGAAAATTGTCCGCAAAAAAATGACTACTAATATATTTTAGTTCAAGGGCCACAAAGGGATGCGGCCCCCGGGCCGCCAGTTGGAAACCCCTGTTATATAACAAATATCGAATTTTTAATTTTTTTATAGCTTGTAATTGTGTTAATAGTGTTCGATTTGTTATTTATAAAAGGATAATCATGTAATAGTCTTTATAGAGTAAAAGTTAATCGGAGAAACAATAGATATGAAATTGTTTTGTGATAATTAGTACTTAGTAATATATTTCCTTTTTAAATGTCTCCTTTTTAGAGTACAAGGCATTGGCTCTCCAAGCTTATGAATGTGCTGGATCTCAAAATATAAAAATCAACGACAGTGTTGTGTTTGAAAATCGAAGATTTTTAATCAGTCAGCAATATCCCGATGGTAGCTTTGGAAATGTATATACTACAGCTCTTATTGTCCAGGTAGGTACATAAAGTAATTGTCCTTAACTAGTTTCCTTACCCAGCTTGGAAGGTTCTAGTGTCTTAAACTTGAAGCATAACTATAGTTTAAACTATACAATCTCGCTGTATTTGGTCTTTAGAACGGACCAATCACAGAACCTTTATTTATAAAGGAACCTGCAAGTTAGCGAATTTTTCCAACTTAATGAAAAATTTTAAAATAAATAATCTTAAATTTTAGCATTATCTTCACGATCATGCTGCATTGGAATAACCGTTCAAATATTTTCGATTACAAAGGGTTTTCATATTAACATTTTGTGTTATTTTTCATTTATGAAAAATGGCACAAAATATCAACCTGGCGTTGTCCACTCTATTCAAGTTCTGAGTTTACAAATGTTAAACTCCGTAGCCTTGTTTTAAACCAAATCCAGAAGACGAGGGAACTCCTGGATCAAGTATCGGAAGAAATTTTCCCCTCGTGAATTTCTTGTTGGAACTGACCCGTATTTGAGTTATATGGAGAGGGTAACCACGAAAAACTCACACGGTTAGCCTGTTTGCAAGGGGACTCTATCCCATGATTCACAGAGGATATTTTACGCCTGCACTGGTCGATGCGAGCCGGTAGTGGAATTAGAATCGACCAGCCTCCAATGGGATTCAAACCTGGGACACCTCATTTGGTGGCGAGCGTTTTATTTCCTGAGCCACCAAGGGTCTCATTCTTAATAATCAGCGTAGTAAACGCTAATTTAAGATAGGCTAACAATCATAAATATCTTACAAACTCGCAGCACTTCTAAAAATTACCTGCCAAAGAACATCAGACTTCGAAAAACTGTTTTATTCAAAAGCTATCCTGCTTTGCAATCTTTTCGACTTTGCATTAAATCAAAAGGGGGCTTTAATACCATTGACTATCACAGCTTGCTTTTAATGTACTGCCTGTATCCGCAACGAATTATTTTTAAAAAGATATTAAGTGGACAAGAACTTCTGTATACCGGTTTAAAAAAATTCGCATGTTCTACAAGAAGTTGAAACAGAATAGAGCAGAAATAAAAGCTTAAATGCTAACAGTCGTACAAAACTTTTTTTTCTCTTTTTAAATTGCTCTTGCTCTAGTAACATAATAATTTAGAGATATATTTTTATTTACGTAAGTTAAAAGTAAAGGTCTTAAAGCTATTGACTCAAAGTACTGAAAATTTATAATTGTGTATACAGGAAAATTCTAGAAGTTATTTTTTTCCAAATGTAATTTCAAAGTAGCTCTACAATGTTATGTTAGCCAAATTATATTGTATTTAAATTTAATGAAATGGCCAAAAATTAATGGTTTCACAGAGTATTTTTGAAGAAAACTATTTTGTTTGCAATATGTGACATACAAAAATTTGTCGCTGACTTGTTTTTTTCTTTTTCTGCAAGGTAGTGCATAATTTAATAGAATGACAGGGTGCATAGCGTTTTTAAAGTGCTTAAAGGTGCTTATTTTTGACTTACGGTTTTTAAAAGCCCTTAAAGGTGCTTTTTTTTATTCGGGGTCTGTAAAAAGTCCTTAATTTTCTGTCTTTTAAAGAGATTTTTTTTTCTTTGCCGTGCCGATTGTTCTTAATTACAAAAAAATGCAGAATTCTCACAATTTTCTTTGCAATATTTATCAGAATCTAGTTATTTTATGATTATGTAAAGTTTTTAAAATTGTTTTTGAAATTTATTGATTTAATGTTTATAAACTAAGAAATTTAAACGATAGAGAATACTTTTTATTAGTACACAGATCCTAATTATGACTTTTTTTTTGGAAAGTGATTAAAAAATGCATAAATAGTACTTAAAAGGTGCTTATTTTTTGTTGAAAAATCTGGCTTCTCACCCTGGAATTAAATCTTCCTTATCAGGGGTCTGTTTAGAAGAAATTTGGGTCCGTTAACCGACCCTTCACAAAATGTCTTTTCATGAAAACGAACCCTTCACGAAATATCTTTTCATGAAAGCGGACCCTTCATAAATTTTTATCTTCGTTTTCGTTTTGTTAATCGAATAAACTCTTCCCAGGGGAGTGGGGGGGAGGACAGATGTAAACTAAGTAAGTTTTGTCTTCAGCAGACGCTTCTTCCTTTATTCGTCCGAAATGAATATTCAGCGTTCAGCAGTATGCGCTAAATACCAAATATTTGTATTGTTGCATCGCTAATTTAGAAGCAGCAGTTGCTGTTTATTTTTTTAATAAAATTTTTTTATAATTTTACGGTGTCGAGCATAATCGTGTATCTCTTTAAAATTTTTAAGGACTCCTTGAAAAAGTCACAAAAGCAGGACCCTGGTTGAAAGAATGTGACTTAATGTTTGTTTTACATTCACAAATTACGAGGAATTTTTTCACAATTTTACTAAAACGGACCTTTCACAAAATGTCTGGACAGACACTTGAACAAATTTTTATAACAAGAAAAAAAACTTGGTGCGTTCGCATTTAGGAAAATTGTACGAATCGTGATGAATTCTTTACATCAGATTATTAAATAATTATCTAATTATAAATCCCTATTTATGAGTGTTCATAAAAACTTTCATTAATTATCTTTCCAGGCTTTAGCGTCTGCTCCTCATTTGTCATGGAATAAAAAAGGTGCACTGGACTATTTAAGAAAACAATCTCTCACTGAAGTCAACATGGTGTCAACTTATCTCATACAACTAGCGTTAAACGCAGAGAGGATAAAATTTATAAAAGATATTCATCCAGAATTGATAATGGGTAAGTTTTCCATTTTAAATGGTTTTCGAAGCTCTGTCGCCAAGTAAAATAAAAACTCTGTTTAAGTGTCTTACTCTTGAAGCAAAACTGGATTTGGACTATGTTATGAAGCTGGTTCGAAACGTGTATAACATGGTGCGTAGCGTTTTTAAAAAGTGCATAAAGGTGCTTTCCTCATGGATTGTTTTTAAAAAGGGCTTAGATTTTTTTTTCTTTACCATGTGCATTTTCTCTACATCAATGCAAAAGCGCGCTTTTCGCATTGTTCTATTCAACTTTTCACAATTCATTCAACCACAATCTATTTCGAAGTCCCGTCGGTCCAAAACCTATCAAAGGGCTAATAGTTTTACATGTTTGATAAAGTACTTGCGAGTCCGCATGTGCGTCTACTGAGCTGGGTTCGATGAGATTCTTGCACTCTTATGTGCAACTCTGCTGCATTTTGCAAGATATTCTTCTCAATTCCAGGCTTCATTTTCCACCCTCTCATATCAAACCTGAAGAATCTCTTTACCTTTTTATAACGGTTAATATAATCGGGTAGTTTTTTTTGCCAGAAACTAGTTATTTTATCATGATCGTGTGAAGTCTTTGAAAATTATTCTTCATTTTGTTAATGTACATAGAGCTTAATATTTTTTGAGTGCTTAAAAAGTACTTTGTGCTTATTTTTTGTTGAGAGATTTTCCTACACACTTATTGTTTGTTTCATGATTAAAATGTGTAGAAAAGCACTTTAAAAATATTTAAAGATCATGAAAATTAAAACATCATTATTTTATGTAATAATTAAAAAACTTAAATTTTTTATATATACATTTTTTGCATTTATAAATTTACTCACCTTTGCTATATATTTCTAAATGTTCATTTTTTTCATTATCTTAAGCTTTTGTAAATGTATATAATTAGTGCTTAAATTTTTTTTCAGTGCTTAAAAAGTACTTAAAAGGTACTTATTTGTTGAAAGATATGGGTACGCAGCCTGTAAGAATTAGTGCAAAGATTAAAGTAATAATTCGTAATTTTGGGTGCATATTTAGTTTAATTATATGTCTAGCTACTCAGTTTCCCAGTGTTAATTCTGTGCATTTTAGCTTCCTTATGCAACAGATGATGTATTATAATTGCAAGAGTCATTTATCATCCGATTATCCAGACTGGACTTCCGATTTTTGATACTAAGTGAATTTTATGTTTGTGGAAAAATGAAACTCTGTTGCACTTCCGCTGTTATGATTTACTAGCGAATCATAATGTCTATCATTTCGTACATGGCATGACTGACAAATTATTTTTAGTTTTTAAAAAAATTGCTTTTTAATATTTTTGTATCTCTTATCTCTATGGTAAGAGTTATTATTAATATAACAGGGTGCGTAGCGTTTTTAAAAAGTGCTTAAAGGTGTTTATTTTCAACTTTCGTAATTTAAAAGCCCTTAAAGGTGCTTTTTTCATTGGTGTTTTTAAAAAGTGCTTAAGTTTCACTTTTCAAAAATGAGATTTTTTTTTCTTTACCATGTCGATTTTTGCCACGTACAATGCAAAAGCGTTTTCACGTTCTATTCAAAGTTTTCACAATTCGTTCAACCACAATGCATTTCGGCTTTACCTTTGCAGGGGTCTGTTTAAAAGAAATTTGGGTCCGTTAACAAGATATATTCACAAGATATATTTTCATAAAAACGGACCCTACACAGAATGATTTTTCTTTTAATCGGACCCTTCACAAATTTGTTTATCTTCATTATTATTTTATTAATCGAATAAACCTTTACCAGGGCAGAAAACAAGAAAGATGGATGTAAACGAATTAAGTTTTGTCTTCGGCAGACGATTCTTCCATTATTCGTCCGAACTTAATATTATGCGTTCAGCAGTATAAGCTAAATACCAAATATTTGTATGTTGCATCTCTAATTTAGAAGCAGCAATTGTTGTTTATTTTTTAAAATTTAATTTTTTTAATTATAATTTTACAGTGTTGAGCATAATCTTGTATATCTTTACAATTTAAAATAATTGTAATTTTGCAATAATTACAATTACAATTTTGCAATAACGGACCCTATTTAAACAAATTCATAAAAGCGGACCCTGGTTGAAAGAATGTGAGTAATTTTTTCACAATTTCACGAAAAACGGACCTTTCACAAAATGTCTGGACAGACCCCTGCTAATATAATCAAGAAAAAGAGTTCTTTGTCAGAAACTACTTATTTTATCATGATCACGTAAAGTCTTTGAAAATTATTTTGTTGATGTATATAGTGCTTAAAACTGCTAAATGAGTGCTTAAAAAGTACTTAAAAGGTGCTTATTTTTTGTTATAAAATTTGGCTACACACCCTGTCTAACAAGTGAATAAAAGTCGCATTGACCACGTCAACCTTCATTTAAGAAAAGGTAACCCTACATTAAATGGAGTTAATATGTCTTATATATTAGTGAATTGGGTTGTATTTTTGTAGCTGTACACTCTGCAGCACTTCTCCACCATAATTATATCTGTGATAGACTTCGATGAACGGATACCACTTGTTGATTCATTGCTGTTTTGTGAGATGCCGGTAGGGCTGTATTTAGATCACCGTGCTCTTAAATGCTGCTCGTGAGAACTGTATTGAGTTCACGGTCGTGGTCGCTTCTGTGTTGCCATTAGCAGTCGGGTATATACAAGCCAACGTTGTGTGTGATTGAGACTGAGTAGCAACAGTGTGAGGAGGTGGTTAATATCTCAGTATCAAGTCAACTGTTCAAGGGGAACCATCCATCGAGACATGAGTTTCCGCCAAGGGAGGAGTGTTCGTATCGCGACCGGGTCACCAATGTGTGGGGAGTCGCATAGACCACGTCAACTTTAATCTATGAAAAGGTACCCCAACATAGAATCGAGTTAACATGTCTTATATGGAATTGGAATTGTATTTTTGTAGTGGTAGATACACTTCATACTTTAAAATTACTAAATATGTTTACTTTTCTATATACTTGCTTTAACTTGGCACTAAATCATTTAATTTTTTCAGAACGTGCTGAAACCAAGAAAGCTGAGAAGTTCTTTGTACAGTACAGTTTGAGAGTGGGTCGCTATCCCAATGTCCACCACACAATTACAATCAATGTCCCACCAAACTCAAATTTTTTTGAAGTCATGAAATTATCTTCTGTAAATGATCCGAAGTACAAGTAAGTTCTTTGATTTAGTACATACTTGCAGTTTATGTGTAATTTTAAACTATTTTGGCCAACATGAGAAAACTCAGCTTCTCGAGTAGTCATTTTTTTTTTTTTCCTTTTCTGCCTTATGGAAAAAATGCAAGTTTCTGAAATTATCTTTAACCCTAGATAACGGAAATATTCGTTTATTCGCAAGTTTCGAGAAATATTCGTTTGACCGCTATTTTCACGAATTTGAGATGTTTCCGCTGCTCTTACTGACCAACTCACAGCACTATGTAGTAAAATGAGGTGATGAGCTGCGATTTTCCGATCCAGCTGCATTTAGCGACTCGCTCCCCTGTCTAGCATTTTTACGTAAAAAAAAATTGAATCTTGCCATTGTTTTAGTTCAGAAGCTTTTATTATAATTGGGACCAATTAATTACAGGCAAGATAAAAAAAATCTTTAAGAAGTCATTAAAAGCAGTATATTTAAATTGTTTATTACTTAATACTCTTTGCCCCCTGATCACCCCATCTCCCCCTGGTTTAGAGCCACTGATCTGATGTTTTTTTTCCACAACCATAAATGCCTTGGAGGAAATTGAAAGCTGTATTAGCGAAATTTTGTCCCATTTATACAAAAAATATTATAATAAAATTTCAGCACCGTGCATATGCGCCGGGAACACTACGTTGGCCGTTCACCAACTATGCTACGAGGCGCATCCAGAAAGGAAGTGTTTTATTTTTTTTAAAAAAAGAACTCACACATTCAGGAACATATTTATTGGCAACCAGTACAGCAATGTTTCAGCTATTTTTCAACATAGCCACCACCAGAATTGAGACACTTGTCGTATAATGTGATCAAATTTTGTATCCCTCTGTCGTAGAACTCTGCCTCCTGTGAATGGAACCACGTGGTGAAACAGTAAACGCTGACCGTTACTGTGAAACACTGCTTGCACTCAAAACAAGAGGCTTGGCTGGTATTGTGCTCCTCCATGCAATGCTCGCCCACATACGGCTCGACTCACAGCAAGCGCTTATTCGGAATTTGACTCAGTTGTTTGATCATCCACCCTACACCCCTGATCTTGCTCCCAGCGGTTTTCACGTTTTCTTGCAACTCAAGAAATTCCTGTCCTCCGGTGAGCGTTTTGGCAACGACGAAAAGCTGAAGACGTCTGGCACACGCTGGTTTCACTCACAGGCGGCAGGGTTCTACGACAGAGGGATACAAAAGTTGATCCCACTATACGACAAGTGCCTCCATTCTGGTGATGGCTATGTTGAAAAATAGCTGAAACATTGCTGTACTGGTTGCCAATAAATATGTTCCTGAATGTGTGAGTTCTTTTTTTAAAAAAAAAAATAAAAAAATAGGGAAACTTGCTTTCTGAATGCGCCTCGTATTTTTTCTAATTTAATTGAAACTATATAATTTAAAAGATGAAACTTTTATGTATTTGATCGTCAATAGCGAAAAGAAATTTTGCTGCGCTATGTTTCTAAGTTTTGATTTTTACTTTTCAGTTTTTCCTACTACATGGATAAAAATAAAGAACCAAGCATTTATGCGATATCAGACGTACCCAACGATGCGGAAGAAAATTTATACTGGAGATTGTGCGTACAAACTGACATCAATCACGACAGGCATACCTCAACTGTCAAAACATTTACAAGATGTAAGTTTTCTGCACACAATTTATTCTTTTATACAAATCAGCCAACTCTTGACATTGTGTATTAGACAGCATACAGATAAAATGTCAATACTTGTTTGGTAATTAAGTAAATAGTTTTCAAACATAGGTTGCTCCCGAATTCGCTAAAGAAATTCAGAGGAATGGTAAAAGGCGTCTAGAGGATAAGTTTACTTTTTAGAACATGGGATTGAAATGGTAAAAAATCAACAAAACCCCATGCTGCTAATCAACAAAAAGATAATACAAACTTGATAAGTACAAAAAGATTTATTTGATTAATTATTACTAGAGTTCTTGGAAGTGGTGTCCGATGACGCCATTGCAGTCAGTCTACGACCTAGATTATTCCCGAGCGTGCTCAAAGTAACTGGCAAAGCGATGGCATTCCATACTGTGAGATTCAGTGTCCATGAAGTGTCGTATGAACTAAGATTTAAGGTGGTCACATAAAGAAGTAACAGTGATTGAGATCTGGTGAACGCAGAGGCTCATTCAACCTGTATCGTGGCTTCCTATCCACTTCCTTGGCTATGTTACATCGAANAAAACTCCTTGAAAAAGTTTTTATGCAATAACCGGACCTTATTCGCACAAATTCATAAAAGCGGACCCAGGTTGAAAGAATGCGATTAATTTTTTCACGATTTCATGAAAAACAGACCTTTCACAAAATGTCTGGACAGATACCTGGCTAATATAATCCAGAAAAGAGTTCTTTGTCAGAAACTAGTTATTTTATCATGATCACGTAAAGTCTTTAAAAATTATTTTGTTGATGTACATAGTGCTTAAAAATGCTAAATGAGTGCGTAAAAGGTACTTAAAAGGTGCTTATTTTTGTTATGAAATTTGGCTACGCACCCTGTATAACAAGTGAATAAAAGTGGAAAACATTCATCTTAGTTTAATTAATAAACAAACACAATCGCGTAATATTTTTTTAAATTTTAAGTTAATCAAATACGGTCGCTAACCTTGGCGCAGTATAGCCGCATAGATGTCTCTAGAAATTAAACTGCATGCAATTATTTGAAATTATCTATGAACAAAATGTATACTTAAAATCAGTTATCTCAGTTTGCATTGTGCTTTTTCAAACGGTTGAAATATAAAAGGAAAACTAATTCCCTGTTTCACTGATGAAGGCTGCCCTTTGAGCAACCGAAACAGCGGTCTCTATTTTATAAATATTTTTGTGCTTTTGAACGGTGTTTGCCTTGGTTTGTATTTTAGCACAAAGGTCGCCCACTTGTGTATTTAATTCCCTAAGTCTATACAAGCAGTTTTTCATACATTTTGCACAAAACTGGAGCTTTCTGAGAAAACTAGCTGAAAACTACTATTCACGTATTTGATAGTTCAACTTTAATCCGAATTTTGGTTCACTGTAATCTGGATTTCATTAATATTTAGTTTTGTCTAAATAAATAGAAAGGGGATGTATGGAAATTAATATTTGGCAAATTTAAAAGTAAAAAAAAACTGTAAATAGTGTTAAAATTGATGAGTAACATTTAAACTAAAATTTATTAAGCGTATGTTAAATTTGCTGTTTATTAACATATTTCACTTATATTTAGTTTTATATTTATAAAAATAAATTTACATTAAAAATCTATTAAATAGATAGTTTGTATGAATATAAATGAAAGCTTATTCTGTGAAGTGAAATTTTAATAATTTTTTCAGCTAGATCTAAACTTTTCATTTGATATCTAATTGACAAATTTGGTTTTTAACAAATTCATGGAGCTTGAATGACTATAACGACTTTACTCAGTAATAAATGATAGTTTTAACAATCTTAAAACATCTAGCGTTAGTTATTAAATAAGCATTTTGAATAATACATGAAAACATAACTAATCTATTTTTTTACTAACCTTCATGTGGGGGGGGGGGGAATTCACATCGACCATGTCAACCTTCATCTATGAAAAGGTAACCCATAAAGTATCGAGTTAACATGTATTATATACTAGTGAATTGGAATTGTATTTTTACAGTGGTAGACACACTGCAGAACTTCCCCACCAGAACTATATCTGTGATAGACTTTGGATACCGCTAGTTGATTCATTGCTGTTTTATGAGATGCCGGGAGAGCTGTATTTAGATCACCGTGCTCTTAAATGCTGCTCGTGAGAACTGTATTGAGTTCACGGTCGTGGTCGCTTCTGTGTTGCCATTAGCAGTCAAGTATATACAAGCCGACGTTGTGTGTGATTGAGACTGAGTAGCAACAGTGTGAGGAGGTGGTTAATATCTCAGTCACAAGTATGAAGTCAACTGTTGAAGGGGAACCATCCATCGAGACATGAGTTTCCGTCAAGGGGGGCGTGTTCACATCGCGTCCGGGTCACCAATGGGGGGGGGAGTCGCATAGACCACGTCAACTTTAATCTATGAAAAGGTACCCCAACATAGAATCGAGTTAACATGTCTTATATGGAATTGTATTTTTGTAGTGGTAGATACTTCATACTTTAAAAATTACTAAATATGTTTACTTTTCTATATACTTGCTTTAACTTGGCACTAAATCATTTAATTTTTTCAGAACGTGCTGAAACAAAGAAAGCTGAGAAGTTCTTTATACAGTACAGTTTGAGAGTGGGTCGCTATCCCAATGTCCATCATACAATCACAATCAATGTCCCACCGAACTCAAATTTTTTTGAAGTCATGAAATTATCCTCTGCAAATGACCCGAAGTACAAGTAAGTTCTTTGATTTGGTTCATACTTGCAGTTTATGTGTCATTTTAAACTATTTTGGGCCAACATTAAAAGACTCAATTTCTCAAAAGAATAGACTTTTATTTATGCCTTATGATATAGTATTTCTGCGAAATTGTCTTTGACACGTTCATAGCTGCCAACTCTACTGGATTTTCCAGTAGACTACTGGATTTTGCCAGTTTCTCCTGGTCTACTGGTTTATTTAAAACTCTCCTGGTTTTTGTACAATTTAGAAAATTCCAAAAATTGAGTAAGTTTCCTTAAAAAATCCCTTTTGAAATTAATTTTTTGTGCAGATTATTGCTTGAATAATTAAAAAGTATTACTAATACATAATGAAGTGAACTTCATTTATAGAAATCAGTCCAAAACTTTTTTTGTTCTAAAATGTTCAGTTTATTTTTACTCACAGTAATCTTTTTAAATTACTTTTAAAAAATCTTTGAACTATGTTTGGTGAATTAAATGCCTATTAATGTTCAAAATTATGAGTAAACGTAATACATAACATTTCAAGTATGTTTAATGCCAATCATAACTATAGAATATTGCAGTTTTTCTACTTTGATGACTAAGAAAATCCCTAGAATTTCCTACTTCTAAAATATTTAGTACATTATGCAACAATTATCGTGAAATTTATATTATTTCGTAAAATCTACTGGATTTTTTTCTCTCTATGTTGGCAGCTATGCACGTTGAATGCCATGGGGGTCATCGGTAACCGGTTCTGAGTTTGTTCGTAGAGCCACAGGGATCACCGGTGACCGGCGAAGCAAAGATTATTAGAAACACATAATTCGAGTAGATTTTTAATTTTATATTATCGTTACTTAAATGGTGTGAAGAAATTAATGCAATATAGAACTTACAAAAATAGTTTTATTAACTTGCTCCGCGAATCAATATTTTCAAGTGATAATTTATTAATTGTGATTCTTGGTTTAATAAATTCAGTTTAGTAGTTTTTTATCCACCACTATCTCTAAACAATTCGTAGGCATATATAATTCACGACTTTTTTTCAGATGTGTCATGCTAAACCTTCTTAAAAAAAAAAACTAGCAAAATTTGTCTAATATTTGCAAATTTAGTTTGTAATTATTTACCGTTGTGGCCAGACAGGCAAGCCATGTAAAATTAGCGTGGCATTCAACGTGTTAATAGACACGAGGCAGCCAGTTTCGCGAATTTGAGATGTTCCCGTTGCTGTTACTGACCAACTCACAGCACTATGTAGTTAAATCCGAAGGTGATAAGCTGCGATTTTCCAATCCATCGGCGTTTAACGACTCGCTCCCCTGTCTAGCATTTTTTTAAATAAGAAAAAAAACTTGAATCTTGCTATTGTTTTAGTTTGGATAAGAAATTTTAAAGGAAATAAAAGTTTGTATTATACCTGGGAGCAATTACAGACAAGATTAAAATCTCAAGTCATTAAAAGCAGTTATTTTTTATTTAAATTTATTCTTTTTAATACTCTTCACCGCATTGAGACATAATCGCCTCCTGGTTGGGAACCACTGAACTAATGTTTTCTTTTTTCCATTACCATAAATGCTTTAAATGAAATTGAGAGCTATATCAATCTAAATTTTGCCCTATTTATGCAAAAAAAAAAAAAGTTTATAATAAAATTTAATCAACTATGCTATTTTTTCTAATTTAATTGAAACTCAATTTAAAAAATGAAAATTTTTTGTATTTGATCGTCAATAGCGAAAAGAAATTTTGCACTATGTTTTTTGATTTTTACTTTTCAGTTTTTCTTACTACATGGATAAAAATAAAGAACCAAGCATCTATGCGATATCAGACGTACCCAATGATGCCGAGGAAAATTTGTACTGGCGATTATGCGTACAAACTGACATCAATCACGACAGGCATACCTCTACTGTGAAAACATTTCAAAGATGTAAGTTTTCTCTACACGATTTTATTCTTTTATACAAATCAGCCAACTCTTGACATTGTGTATTAGATATCATACAGATAAAATATCGATACTTGTTTGGTAATTAAGTAAAAAGCTTTCAAACATAGGTTGCTCCCGAATTCGTTAAAGAAATTAAGAGGAGTGGTAAAAGGCGTCTAGAGGATAAGTTTACTTTTTAGAACATAGGAATGAAATGGTAAAAAATCAACAAAACCCCATGCTGCTAATCAACAAAAAGATAATACAAACTTGATAAGTACAAAAAGATTTATTTGATTAATTATCACTAGAGTTCGTGGAAGGGGTGTCCGTCTACGACCTAGACTATTCCCGAGCGTGCTCAAAGTAACTGGCAAAGCGATGGCATTCCATACTGTGAGATTCAGTGTCCATGAAGTGCCGTATAAACTAAGATTTAAGGTGGTCACATAAAGAAGTAACTGTGATTGAGATCTGGTGAACGCAGAGGCTCATTCAACCTGTGTCGTGGCTTCCTATCCACTTCCTTGGCTATGTTATATCGAAGTGACAATACACCTGAAGGGCATTATGTGCAGCTGTACAATCATGCATGAACATGAACTTCATAGCTTATAATTTCTCTACAGAAAGTACTCCCTTCAAATTCTAAGACCATCTACTGTTATGGAAACAAACAGCACATTTTAAAGAGAGGAACTTCTTTTTCCCCTGATTCTTTCTCTCCCTAACCAGAGCCAAAACCGGTCTTAAATATTGACCTAATACCCCTTCTTGAAATAGTTAAACCTCGTAACCTTAGTCACCTCCACTGTATCTGACGAATGGCGAGGGGAGTACTTTCCATACACTAGGTATGTATGAATTCAACTTTTTCTAAACTTTAAATTTTGATGCACAAATAGTGGAGACTGAATTTGCGGTGAAAGGTTTCTCCAGCAGTATAGCGTTCTCTTAATGACTGGCTATAGATGGTTGACCGGGTAAAGTTAGGAACAAGTGGGGTTAAAATTAGACTTCCGACTTACCAGTTCTGATTTATTCTTACTACTGAGCATAAAAAAACACGCGATGCAATGTTTACAATATAACTCGTTCTACCAATTTAGTTTCAGCTTAAAATCTGTTTAATTTCAGCTGAAGATTAATTTGGAATACTCCACGAGGATTCTATGATGTTAAGCAAAGAATAAGTGATATTTTACGAAAATGTGGTCACATAAGGGATACAAACAACCTTACACTTTATGTTATCAAACTTATTTAAGGCTCATGACCTTCTAGAGTTTATATGTTACGGAAAACTCTTATGTGTTGTTAAATTATGCGTAGGTTCAATTACAAATCGCAATATAATTTCCTAGAATATAAAGTCTGTTCACATCATCCAAAGTTTTCCATACTTTTTCTCCTTTGTTATGGTGGAGAAGTAACTGTTAAGTGGCCTCCATCCACGCAATCTTAGATTTTAGATTAAATTTTTTACTTGTTTTCTTGATATTTTTCTATTAACTTATGATATAGTATAATTAGGCAGTGTAATACGTTTCAAAAAAGATAAGTCGGTTTTAATTAATTAGGCACTTGATAATTTTTAAAATTTCTATTAGTTTTTGATCAAAACTTTAAAGCAATAAAATGATGAGATTTTGTGGGTTTGAGTAAGTAATTTCAGG
Organism: Parasteatoda tepidariorum; assembly: GCF_043381705.1. Classification (NCBI taxonomy): domain Eukaryota; kingdom Metazoa; phylum Arthropoda; class Arachnida; order Araneae; family Theridiidae; genus Parasteatoda; species Parasteatoda tepidariorum. The sequence goes on along the minus strand of NC_092212.1, from coordinate 79,711,259 downwards.
GATGAGATTCTTCCGCGGATTCGCGGATTTCCGCTTTTTTTCAGATTTTTCCATTTTTCCCGCTAATTTCCGCTGAAATTTTTTTTGCCCAAGTTAAAATGTTTTATGAGGAATTTAATTTTCCGCGGAGGGAAATTGTTGAAGTCCCTTTTCCTCCCTCTGAAGTTTCTCTAAAAATCATTTCCTTGGGATAAAACTGGTTGACCTTTATACAGGGATGAGATTTTTTTTGTCTCTCGAATTTCAGCCTTTTTATCAAAAACTCCGATTCTCTAAAAGTTTCGTTTTTTTAAATAAATATCCCGTTTTTTTTAAATTCAGTCATTGAAGTAAAATAATTATATTTATTTACGATTTTCAAAGATAAACAGAAAATTCAATCTACGCCCTAGCTGCTAACCCTTCCGCATTTTTACTTATTTTAGCTATTTTCTCCGATTTCACGCACAGAAAATAAGATTTTCCGTATTTTTTATCCGTCGGCTGGATAGCTCGTATTTTCGTAATTCAGATCTCGATTTTTATTCACGCGATTTTAATATCAATCATCGATTTTCGTATTTACCTGATTTAAAAGTTGCACATTGCGATTCTTATTTACGCTATTTAAATATCGTATATTATGATTCTTATTTACGACATTTAAAAATCCAATATCGTGTTTTGTATTTATGCATTTTTAAAATCTCGATTTTATTATCAAATCTCGATTTTCGTATTTACCTGATTTAAAAGTTGAACGTTGCGATTCTTATTCAGGCGATTTAAATATTGTACAGTGCGATTCTTACTTACGAGATTTAAAAAATCAATATCGCGATTTGTATTTACGAGCTTTTAAAGCCCTATGTAGCAATTCGTATTCACGTGAGCTTAAAATCCAATATCGTGATTCGTTTTTGTGGTTGTAATATCGCGCGATTTAAAAATTATGCATCGTGATCAAAAAATTAAAAAATCATGATTTGTATTTTCGCATTTTTTAAATTCGATGTAGAGTTTCATATTTACGTGATTTAAAAGTCTCATATCGGGATTTATATTCACATGGTTTACAAGTTTAAAAATCGCACTTTTTTGTCAAATTTTTGTTTATATAAATATATATATTTTTTTCCCTTCTTTTGTTTTTGTTTTTTGGATTTCCTCTTTTTTACTTTCTGACTACTCTCATCCCTGTAATTTGAAACTAAAAGTTTCTCAGTTTTTCCGATTTTTTTAAAAAATCTAATTTTATTACAGTTAAAATTGAAGAACAAATTTCCTTCAACGCTAATTTCATAAAATAAGATATTTATCAGAAATCTAAACTAATAACTATTTGCTATTTAATTATCTTTCAAGAATTGTTAATTGCACAATTGTATCATATTTTGTCAGAAAAAAATAAAATCTAAATACCTCACGCTTTATCTCAAATTTTAATTGGTTGAAGACTTCTTATTTTACATGCATCGGGAGATAGTGTCAAATAGTGTAAACGACCATCAGTTTAATTTATACCAGTTGAACAGCCGACCCGATTTCTGAACCCAATCCAGAAGACAAGGGCACTCTTAAATGGAATGTTGGGAGAAATTTGCCTTCGTGGAGGATACTTTGATGGAACTAACCAGCATTTGCTTTACATGGAGAAGAAACCATCCCAGGGTTAGCCTGACTGCAAGTGTGATAACTCATAATCCGTGTACTACTGAGTATGTGTTTATATTAGTACTGTGGTCTGTGCAAACCGGATGCGGAGGTTGTATAGACCAGGCGTCGCTGACATTCGAACTTTGTTCATCACATTGGACGGCGAACGCTCTATCCCCTGAGCTGTCGCTGCTCGTAAGTTTATTTGTGAAAATTAAATGAAAAAGATTTTATAACCGTTGTTCAATAGCCGACCCAATTTTGGGTTTTCAACTAATGTTAAACTCCGTAGCCTTGTAATTTTGGACCAATCCGGAATACTAGGAAACTCCTGTATCAGTATCCGAAGAAATATTTGGTATGTGAACATGGAGGGCTTTGACTCGATAGATTTAACGTGTATCACTCACCATTGCTTACACGGAGAGTCTTCTGGCGGGGATCGAACCCACAACCTCTTGGATATAGGCCCAGTGCCCTACCAACCAGGCTATCTAGGCCTAAAAAAAAAAAATTTTCTCCCCGCCTCCAGTTTTTCAACAGTTCAGTTCGGTCAGGAGAGAAAGGGTTAATACGTTCGCTGTACTAAGCTTCCATTGCCATTTCCTCGACTGTACATAAATTGCACTTCAGAAAATTCCTGGTTCATGAAGTCAGCCATTGCTATACGCATTGGAACAGACATCTTACTAAATGCTTAAGTAGAAGTTGAAGTAATTGTCTTTAAAATTAAACATACTCTAATGCTGAAATTTCTGTTTATTTTAGCGCCAATCCACCTGCTTCCAAAGGAAAAAGATCACGTTGTATACTGGTACATGGATATAGACTGTGAGGAAACAGTTTAGCTGTTTAATTTGTATCGTTAAGTTTTTGGTTTGTAAATATTGTCCTTGTAAAAAAATGTTATCGCTGTATTAAAATATCTAAAAGTACTTGAAATATTTTTCTGATCTTAAAATTACATTAAGATTGCAGTTAAAATCATATATTGCCTTAATCTCTTGAGACCAGAGCCTTAAATAGGGGCAGGAAAAGTGATTTTTTACTTAAATATACAGTCCCTGACCAAATTATTAGACTGATTATAAGATTCTAAGTAAAATCTTGATTATCGGGGGATACTGTACAGCATTATTCTTACTCTACCGAAACCGGTTTGTACTTGTTTACGTTCGTGTATTAATTTCTTAAATTAGAAGATTGGATAAATTAGAATATTTATTATATCTGGTATTATATTAGACACACTGTGATGGTGTTTTAATAAATACATGTTTTGCACTACTTTATATGCAATACTTTCGTATTTAAACATGTAATAGGTTTTAAGATTTTACATAGAATCTCATAGCGCGTCTAATAATTTAGTCAGGGACTGTATAACTTAGCACAAAGGAAGCTTAAAAATGTGGTAAAATATTTTTTAAAAAGTAAACTCGAATTTTTAATTCTTAAAAATTTTAATTTAGCATTTTTAACCCTTTGACGCAGAATTCTAATTAAACATAATTTTCATGAATTTGTATTGATTTAGGTAAAGTGAGAAATATTAAGCATTTTTTAATTTTTGATTATGAAATGTAAAATTGGACGCTGGTGTCTCTTTTTGCGTCGAAGGTTAAAATTTTCCAAGCAAATTTGCAGTCGACTGGATTGAAGAGAAAACAAACTCATCATTAAAATTACTTTAACTAGCTAATTAATTTCTTCAATTTGAATGGAAAAAAATTCAAACCACTTTTTGGATTTTAAATTTAGATCTAATATAATTCCGGAAATCGAAATTATTTTTTAGTGATTATTGGGCTGTTTTTATAATGAAAGAAAAATTTTTTACTTCTAATCAAAGCGTTTTTTCACGTTTTGCTCCTGAAACAAAATCCACTATGTCCCAATAACAGATGCCATAAAATCATCAACAAGATTACTTTTTTTTTCTTATGATTTTTCATTGACTAAAAACTCCTTTGAGAATATATCCAAACATAATTTTACATAGGCAATCGCATTATAAAGGCATACTAATAGAAAGGTCTTAAACAATTTAAGTTTTAAAACTGTGATAAATTTTATACAATGTATCGGACGTTCTGTCTCTATATTGGGAGATATATACAAAAAAAAACTCCTTTAAAGCTCAAATCAATGTTTAAAACGTGGACCTAACACAGCTAGAACTTTTTCTATACTAAGCCATAAACCAAAATTTTAACACAAATGTTAGCATCTTTTTCTTTTGTTAATATTTTTTTCTGATAGAATAATAAATGTGATTAGATAAAAAGTAAGCTTATGCATAATTCATTTAAATTATACTATAATAAAATTTATTTAGAATTTTTTGAAGTTCTTTGCATCATTAATGCTTCATTTTACTTAAAAAAATTTCAGAATTTCTGAGTTGATCTCACAATTACCCCTGAAATTTGTAATTTAATAACCCGTAACACTTTCACTTAAGGTCTTGTTCCATATTTAGATTTTAAATGTATTTTATTCCAAAGGAAAATTTGAAAACAAAAATCCGTCGTTTTTAACACATTAGTTTTCTCACCTCTTTTTTAAGGATTTTTTTAAAGACCACTTCAAATTAAAATATAGAACGCAATGGCAGTTTAGATACTGAGATGTTGTACTTAATTCATTTTATGGTTCACTTAAATTTGTATCTTCATTTCATAACTTTACTGTATGAAAGCAGCTGTCCTATACTTAAAGTTCATTCGAAAACTATATTTAAAAGTAAAATGTAGTTAGCAATTCAATAATGCTCTTAGAGCAATATGTGATCAATTTCACTTTTCCAAAGGTGTTATTTTTACATCACATCACTATTATAGAAGTATTTACAAGTAGATATTTCAAGTTTCGTAATTTCCTCTGGGCTACATAGGTAATTACCATGGGTCATGGTTGGTACGGTCTTTAAAAAATTTTAAAAGTGGGTTCTATTATTTTATTAACTTTCAAATTAAATTTATTAGGTACCCCTTACTTCGACTTAGTTTGAAAATCAATTATGTACGAAATGCTTACTGCAACATAGTGATGAATCGCACTTTTCTTCCTAAGGTAGATACAGTCGGTAAAAAAAGTATTGGCACGTCAATATAGTTTCAAATATTTACGCAACGAAAAGTTCTAACTTTACCGATTAAACTATATTACACTCAATTTTCAAATGAAAACTAAATCACAAAATATAAAATTCCTGTCATTGTTAACAAAATATTTACATAGAAAAAACGCATTTTATTTTACAAAAAAAATATTGGCACACTCGAATTGCATTACTACCACTACAGATAAGAAGAATAAAACCTTATATTCACTTACTGAAACCGATTCATAATTTGTACTAAGACTAGATTATTAAGTTACGTTCAGTGTTATTTTGAATTTCTCTATTCATTAAGTATGAGTCCGAAGAAGTGTGAAATTCCAGGCTCCACTCGAGAAAAGATAATATGTCTCCGTGAATTAGGAAAAAGTTATCGGGATATTGGAAAAAAGTTAAAATTGAGCTTTTCAACAGTTCGTTCCATTATTAAAAAAGTGGAAGAAACAGGATCCACGAAAAATAAACCCCGATCTGGTCGCCCAGTCAAAGTAAATGACAGGGAAAGGAGGCATGTTGTTAAAATGGCCCTAAGAAATCCAACTCAAAGTGCTCGAAATTTAGCCAACGACTTTGCGTCAACTTCTGGCAAGTCAGTGACGCCACAAACTATTAGAAATGTTCTCCATATGAGTGGTCTTCGGGGTAGGAGGCCAAGGAAGAAACCTTTTATTAGCGAGGTTAATAGGAAAAAGAGACTTGAGTTTGCTCTGACCTATCGAAGTAAGCCAATGGAGTTTTGGAAGCAAGTTATTTTTTCTGATGAGAGTAAGTTTGAAATATTTCGGCCAAAAAGCATTTTAACTGTTTGGAGGAAAAAAGGTACTGCTCTTGATCAGAAAAATATCTTGTCAACAATTAAGCATGGTGGGGGAAATGTGATGGTTTGGGGCTGTATGGCGCATAATGGGGTTGGAAATTTGGAAGTTATTAATGGTAGGATGACAGCTTTATCGTATATAGAGGTTTTGCGCCGTAACTTGAAAAGCAGTGCTAGAAAATTAGGCCTCCAAGACACCTATATATTCCAGCAAGATAATGATCCTAAACATTCCGCGAATGTAACAAGGGAATGGTTGCTTTATAATGCACCAAGAAGGCTACGCACTCCCCCCCANAAAATTCTAAATTTTTCGACTAATAAATTAAATATTTATTTTACGGAATCTTTTGCATGGAATTTTATTTGAGTGATTGAATTGTCTGCAAAATTTTTTCAATTCCTTTAAGAAGTTCTCGAGATAAGCTTGGACCGCTCTCCGGAGCAAACAACCATGGGGACCATATTTCCCAGATTGCGTCTACCCCCAATATTTTAGGGGTCAGAAATCCAAATTAGTCGGGGATGGGGGGAATGTGTTTCTTCAGATAAAGTACTTTTTGTGTCAGATTTCTTGTATTAAAATATCGTTTGCTTTAAATAGCATATTTGAGGTCACTCTCTCAAAACATAAAAATTGAGTTCTAGAACGTGAAAATCATATCATTAGGATCAAAAGTTATCAGGTGGACCCTTTTTCTTTTTACTTTGCGCACTGTACATTCGAACAATGTCAATTTAATACTATTAAGTTATAGCACCTGTAACAACGATATAGAAACGAATTTTCTTTTAATATCTTCTCAAAAAAAGACTATTTTATTAAAATTTTGTGTTTTTGACAAATAGACATCATATGACGAATTATTTGGTTTTAATTACTTTTCTTTGGGGGAAAAAAAGTTTAAGAATAATTTTTTATTCGATAAGTTTGAAAAATGGAATCTAATTTGTCTATTTTCTAAAACATGAGTTTGGAGCTGTGTTCGTTTCGTTTCCTTCTAAAACTCATTTTAAGTTACTCTAACTACTTATAAAACATATTAAACAGAATAAAAAGCCACCAACGAATTGTTAATCGCAACCTTAGTCAGAAAATGAGCGTGTTTAAAATAGGAGCATAAATAGTGAGTATTTAACATATTGAATTATTAAAAAATTTAAAAAACCTGATATAAAGAACAATTTTTAAGCTTAAAGCGTTGAAAATATTCACGGCGTTTGTTTGGGTTAATTTTAAGAATTCCAAGACTTGTTATCTGTTGGTATCACCAGATGGCACTGCAATACCAACACACCTCTCACATTTTTAGGAAACCAAAGACAAAATGACTAAAATCAGAGGATAAAAGTAAAAGATTTATTTTCCCGAAAAAGGTAGTCACAAAACTGAATGACTAACTTAAAATAAATTACAATACAAAAGTGTATAACACACTGAGTAGTAGTAAATACTTTGTGATTTCACAGAGTTTATATATGCTGGGAAAAGTGTGCGATAACAAAAATGACATCTGTATCTTGCAATCGGTTACAGCCAATTTCGGAAAGCAGAAAGAAAATCAAGATGTGCTGTATGACAGGTTGCAGGTTCGATCTAGTACTAGTATGGATATGTAATGAATGCCAAGGGGGGAAATATTTTTCTGACATAACAAGGTTTTCGAGATATCTAGGGTATACTGTATTCGAGAATTAAAACTTTTTATTCTGGATATAGTTCAATGCGTAATGAGTGTATAAGAAAATGAAAGCAGCAAAAAGTGCCTATTCCATGTTCGACTCAAATTTATAAACCAAAAGAATTTTTAACTTCATGGCTATGTCTTCAGACTTTGGGATCCAGATGGCTGGATATGTTAAAGTAGTATTTAAAAAAAATGAATTGTACTCAAAATAAAAGACGGACCACCCTGAATGACTTTTTATCTAATGATCTGATCTTCACATTCTAGGACTTAATCTTAAAGGTTTGAAAGTGTGACCTCAACTGCTAATTTAGTGCAGATGATGTTTTAAGTTACGAAATCAGGCAAAAGAAGAAGAAAAAAAAGTTATGCTTGTTCAGAGAAAGTACTTCTCTGAATAAGCATAACTTTTTTTCTCTCGGCTCATTCAGAATTTTGACCCTTTAAATATAGAAGGTAGTCGCAATCAGGGAAATAGAAAAATTATTCCACATTATCTTTGGCTTAACTAATTGTATAATTCCATGCAAATCCTAACTTTTAGTAAATATTTTTTTTATTTAAAAACCTAAAACATTATGAATTGCAAAGTATACAATTTTTACAAAGCGTAATTTTACAATACAAATTCAGAGCGAATAGGTACTGAGAAATCAAAATTGAAAAATACGGCTTCTTCAAAATTAGATTTCTCGGGAACTATCCGTGAAATTTCAACTCACATCTTGTATTTTGTCTGATAAAATTGCGTTTTTTAGTGATACAAGAAGTCGTATACCTTAAAATTCTAAATTTTTCGACTAATAAATTAAATATTTATTTAACGGAATCTTTTGCGTGGAATTTTATTTGAGTGAATGAATTGTGTGCAAAATTTTTTCCATTCGTTTAAAAAGTTCTCGAGATAAGCTAGGACCGCTCTCCGGAACAAACAACTATGGGGACCATATTTCCCAGATTGCGTCTACCCCCAATATTTTAGGGGTCAGAAATACAAATTAGTCGGGGATGTGTTTCTTCAGATAAAGTACTTTTTGTGTCAGATTTCTTATATTAAAATATCGTTTGCTTTAAATAGCACATTTGAGATCACTCTCTCAAAACATAAAAATTGAGTTCTAGAACGTGAAAATCCTATCATTAGGATCAAAAGTTATCAGGTGGACCCTTTTTCTTTTTACTTTGCGCACTGTACATTCGAACAATGTCAATTTAATACTATTAAGTTATAGCACCTGTAACAACGATATAGAAACGAATTTTCTTTTAATATCTTCTCAAAAAAAGACTATTTTATTAAAATTTTGTGTTTTTGACAAAAGACATCATATGACGAATTATTTAGTTTTAATTACTTTTCTTTGGGGAAAAAAAAGTAAAAGAATAATTTTTTATTCGATAAGTTTGAAAAATGGAATCTAATTTGTCTATTTTCTAAAACATGAGTTTGGAGCTGTGTTCGTTTCGTTTCCTTCTAAAACTCATTTTAAGTTACTCTAACTACTTATAAAACATATTAAACAGAATAAAAAGCCACCAACGAATTGTTAATCGCAACCTTAGTCAGAAAATGAGCGTGTTTAAAATAGGAGCATAAATAGTGAGTATTTAACATATTGAATTATTAAAAAATTTAAAAAACCTGATATAAAGAACAATTTTTAAGCTTAAAGCGTTGAAAATATTCACGGCGTTTGTTTGGGTTAATTTTAAGAATTCCAAGACTTGTTATCTGTTGGTATCACCAGATGGCACTGCAATACCAACACACCTGAAGAACACGCCTTTCTTTCAAACTTGACATCCAGTTATTTAAATTTCTTTGCGTGCGTGTTCATGTATATTGTTAAAAGACGCCGAATTACAGATTGTTTATAGTTTGGTTGTGAATGTTTCGAAACAGATGCTTAAATAGTAGTGCAGCTAAAAATTATTTTTTCTGTGTTTGATTATAATATACTCTGGATAACATAACAGAGACACTAGGTAAGTTTTAATCGCTTTGTTTTGTAGTAGTATTTTCACGTATCAGTTTTTCTTATATGGCATACAGGTTTTACTATCTATAATGAACGCGTATAGCCCAAGTTGTTGCTTATTAATTTATTCGATGTGAATTGTAATGACGTCAATAATTTGTGTGTGAAATAAAATATTTTTATGAATGGAAATGAATGATTGACAATTTGTCAAATATGTTTTATTTTACTAAGTTTATTAGTACTTTTCACTTATGTCTACATAAAAATTTGTTAAGATATTGCTGAAAAGAAATCTTTTTATAAATGCTAATAGCCTTCTTTTTTTTTGGGGGGGGGGGAAANTTTAAGCTTTTGAAAAAATTTATTGTGAATGAAGCCAATTTTATTTTAAAATTTTGTGATTTAAAAGAAATTACATAGTGCGTAGCGTTTTTAAAAAGTGCTTAAAGGTGCTTATTTTCGTTTTTTAAAAGCCCTTGAAGTTGCTTTTTTCATTTTTTTATTTTTATTTTAAATTGCCTAGTTTTTCCCTTTCCGAATATGAGGTTTTAATTCTTTACCATGTCGATTTTCGCCATGTGTTAGGCAAAAACATGCTTTTCACATCGTTTAATTCAACGTTTTTATAATTCAGTCAACCACAATCCATTTTGCCGTACCATTAGTCCATAGCGTATGAAAGTGCCAATCATTTTACATGTTTTACATTAATTTATCATGATCATGTAAAGTTTTTGAAAAAAATTTTGCGTTTTTTAATGTATATAGTGCTTAAAATATTTTTTGAGTGCTTAAAAGGTGCTTATTTTTTGTTGAAAGATTTGGCTACGCACCGTGAATTAGATGAAAGTAAGGCTCAGATTATGATGTCGTTTGCATTTTTTCTCATTGAGGGTATTTTTGGAATTTTTTTTTAGAATTTCTTTTATGCTAAGTATTTTTTCATGGATTTTTTTAAAAAAGTTATCTTCTATCACTATATTTTGCAACCCATTTTCCTAATTTGTAATTTTTCCAGTAGTAATATTCAATACAAAATTAAATGAAAAATTCCTCTAGTTTTAATATCCATGTGCCAATTATGTTTTTTCACATTAATAAAAGATGATTAATCTTTTTTTTTTTTTGATGTCTCATTCATTTCTACAAACAATAAAATAAAGATTATAATGTATAACAGTTGAATCTAGTAGAAACTCTTTAATTCAAATTTAGCATTAATCTTTCCAATTCTTGATGAATGAATATACTATTATATAAATATGAAATGATATGTATACTTTGCTGACCAAATAATTTAATAGTATACTTGACTTTATCGAATATTTAATACATCTCAATTGTCAATTGAGAATCAAATGCTTTAAAATTTTATTTTGTTTTTAATTAAGAATTGTTACTAACTATCGTTATTATTTCTAACAATTTATAAATTTCTTATTTAGTGATATTTTATTATAATTATTGAATTTGGTTTGTGAAAAATCGTTCTTAGTTACATTACTTTTAACTACTTTTGAAAAAATGTTTTTTTTTTTTTCACATAAGGCAAATACTAATTAAAAACACAATAGAGGCAAAGTTGAAAATGTATTACATAGTAGTGTGATGTTTCAGTATTAATGGTAGCTATTGAAAAAGATGCTGTATGTAGTTTATACTAATTGTTGTAAATCTCTGTGTAGATTTGATTAAATTATTATTTAATGAGTAGAAGCCATATAAACTTGGGTAATAGTAAAACTTTTTTATTATATTATGTTAAATGTTTGAATTTTTACGAATTTAAAGATTTAATGCCTTATTTCTTGTGCTCTTTTTATTTTACTTTATTTATTTTTAAAAAAACACTGTTACTTTTGAGTTTTTCAAGACTTCTTGTGAAAGGTTTTGATTTTCTGGAAAATCAGTGGGCTGTCTGTATTTTTGTAAAATTTTTTGTTTTTTATGGAAATCTCTCAATTTTCTGAGTCTAATATTAGTGTAAGATCAGGTTATTTTTCTTTTTATTAGAGTTCTAATATTTTTTACGCACATAATGACAAAAAATTTCTTAATGTGTTATATTTATTATCTACTAAGTCTCATAAACAAATTTTAGCATTTAAAGTTTTTAAAAAGTTCAACATTCTGGTTGTCAGATAGATAATTTGAAAAATGAACTAAAACAGGGTACGTAACTTTTTTAAAAAGTGCTTAAAGGTGCTTATTTTTGATTTACGTTTTTTAATGGCCCTTAAAAGTGCTTTTTTTTATTCGATGTTTGTAAAAAGTGCTTAATTTTCTATCTTTATAAAAGAGATTTTTTTTCTTTGCGGTATTGATTATCGTTCTAAATTTATAGTGCATGATTTTTCACAATTTTCTCTGCACTTTTTATCGGATACTAGTTATTTTATCATGATTCTGTTAAGTTTCTGAATTGTATTGATTTTATGTTAATAAATTAAGAACTTTTAACGATAGAAAAAAATAATTTTTATTATTGTTCAGATAATAATTTTTTTTTGAAAGTGATTAAAAATATTATTCTAGTGCTTAAAAAGTACTTAAAAGGTGCTTATTTTTGGTTAAAAAATCTGGCTACGCACCTTGTAAAAGAGTGATTCGAAAATAGTGCTTTCTAACATTGTATTAATTATGTCTAACATTGTATAGCATATGTGTTCCACATACAATTGTAATGATATATTTTGCTTTTGCGAAATGAATAAAATATTCGAAAGCACTTTTTTTTGGCGAATATAATCGTTGATCTTCCTTCGTTAATTTTTAAATAAATTATTTTATTTTAATCCCTTTTATTTTCTTTGTGTTATGTTATATATATATGAGCTTTTAATGTGAAAGCTTGCTTATGGAACTAGACCTAAAATATTGGGTGAACAGCTGGCGATTTTGCGTGGTGTTGGAATTTTCGTTCTTTATTTTTCGAATCCCCCTCTGCTGAAGAGTTTCCTGCCGCCGGATGTTATCGCGGGGCACCACCGGAAAAGGGACCTTTTCACCTTACTCCAGTATATTTCTACGTTCATCTCCCTCTCTTTTATTTATTTTTTCTTTCCCCCTTCCTTCCTTCCTCCTGCTCTGTTTTTAACTTTTGCCTCGTGCATGCACCCTTTTTCCAACTGAGGTGAAAAGGTGCAGGTTAAATTAATGGAAAGAACTTGTCTCCTTTTTTTTTTATGTTCCTAAAGTTAGTTTTGCCATGTTAAATTTATACTGTGGTAATACTAAATATATATTTTTTTTATAAACAGAGTGCTTTATCGGTTACTGGAATCACGTGTTAACTACTGCTTTTCCGAGCTGTCGCCAACACGAACGTATGTTTCATCAACCGATAAGTACGAATTTTAACATTGCGATGTATCGTCAAAAATGATAAATAACAACATATCGCGATATCTTTCTAATTTAACTCATCTATATTCAGGGGTCTGTTTAGTAGAAATTTAACGTTAACGTACCCTTCACAAAATATCTTTTCATAAAAACGGACCCTTCACAAATTTTTTTATCTTCATTATTGTTTTGTTAATCAAATAAACCTTTCCCAGGAAGGGGGGGGGGGAGAAAGACCGATGTAAAGGAACTAAATTTTGTCTTCGGCAGACGCTTCTTCCTTTATTCGTCCGAAATGAATATTCTGCGTTCAACAGTATAGGCTAAATACCAAATATTTGTATGTTGCATCGTTAATTTAGTAGCAGCAATTGCTGTTTATTTTTTAAAAGTTAATTTTTTTTTATTATAAGTATACAGTGTTGAGCATAATCTTGTATGTCTTTACAATTTAAAAACTCTTTGAAAAAGTTTTTTTTTGCAATAATGGGACCCTATTTGCACAAATTCACAAAAGCGGACCCTGCTTGAAAGAATGTGACTTAACGTTTATTTTATATTCACAAATTACGAGTCATTTTTTCACAATTTTACAAAAAACGGACCTTTCGCAAAATGTCTGGACAGACCTATGATATTATTACTCGCAATAATGTGGTATTCAATAAATGTAGATTCTCGATCTTATCTTTTTGATGTATGTTATCGGTAATGATCGTGATATTATCGTATATTCGGTAATGCAAAATTCGTAAATGCATTTTTTTTTGTGTGTTTGGTAAAAGCATTTTTTTTTTGTGTGTTTTTTTTAAAAAAGCCCACTTATCGTTTTAAGTGGGTTTTTTCAAGGTGGGCCCACCCAATAAAACCCGGGCCGGTTTTTTCAAAGTGGGCCCACTTGGCGAACCCTGTAACAAACGTATCAAGTTTTTCGGTGATAATGAGATTTTCAAGCATTTGATTAGGATTCTAAGTTCGCGTTTGCAGTAGTTTCGTTTCTTCAATTAATACTGCATAAACAGCATATTTTATGTTCACTAAAATTTATAAAATCGTTAGTGATGGTTTGTTTTCTAGAGCAGCGGGTTCCCAGATGGTGTTCTACGGAACCCTAGGGTTCCGTGGAAGATTTAGAGGATTTTATAATCAGTGAGGAGTTTTGAAACCTGATTATATTTAGATACAGCCTATAATTCCTAATTTATCAAATCTCTCAGCTGCTTATATGAAATTATTTCAAAATGAAATAGAAATACATTTTACTAATAACAGTATATTGAATAAGTTTTGAAAAGAGCAAGTATGTATAAAATATTGCGTTAGTATTTTCTATAGCACTTTTCAAATCAAATTAAAAGAATTAAATTCCTTCATAAGGAAATATGTTTCCCTAATAACCGTTTTAAAAGTTAATAGCAGATCTTTTAAGTTTTTATCTAGAAGTGAACCACAATTAGGCTTATTTAGTTTATTTGCAGCTGATATGAATAATTTAAACAACACCCAAAACAAATTCATAACTAGACTGGATGCAGCACAAGGAGTGCAAATTTAAGTGTCGGACAATAATGATAAAACGGCAAAAAATCACAAATCTTCTAATTAAATATCTTACAAATAGTCTATATAGGTTATAAGTATGCAATTATCTTAATAAACTTTATGAAATCGAGGTAGATTATTTAAAGTTCCGTAGCAGAAAAAAATTGGAACCAGCTATCCTAAAGAAAACTATAAGAAACATAAAGTAATACTCTCTGAAAGGGGATTTCTTTTATTTGTTTCAGATTTCTTTTCATACTTTCAATAAAAATTTGTAAATATGAAGAAAAAAAGAAATCTTCATACAAAAACCCACGCTTCAGATCTGTTGTCAAAAGTTTCTTTTTTGAAAGAAATAAAATAAATAGCCAAAAAAATAGCACCGCCTGCTTTGTGAGAGAAAGACTCGGAAAATCCCCATCTTGCAGAAAAGTGAGCACAAAGCCTCACACACGCTTGAAAAGTTTTGGGTGTGTTTTTAAAGCGTTATATGGGCGATTCCCCAAAAGCTTCAAATGAATGATTCACTGCTTTTCCAATAGCCCCTCCCTTTTTTCTTACTTGCTTTTCCTTTTTTTCCCCCGTAGAAAAAACACCTGTTCGTTTAATGAGTCTAAAAAAATCACCTAAAATAATATGTCTACTTGCATTCCGTTTTGTTTATGGTGTGTAAAGTCTTAGAAAGTCAGAAGCTTTGGAGGTTTCTGAAATAGTTCTTATACTTTTTTACCCATTTAAGTCAGCCTTGTTTGTCTCTCCTAAATTTGCCCATAAGCATCCGATTCTAAAAAGTCATTGGCTAATTTACCAAAATTAACTATTTACAAAAATAAAAGTTTCAAATGTGTCAAAGTAAATTTCAACCATTTACTAAATTGGACAAACAAATTTTATCGCTAATTAAAATTTCTTACTTTTTTTTTGAAACTAAGAGACCAGGTTGTTTGTAAATCGTGTGTAACCCCAAAAGCACTCATTTCCAATAAATCATTGGCTGATTTAGCAAAAGTTAACTAATTTACCAAAAATAACCTCTTGATATTGAACTGGATGACAAAACAAATTTCAACCATTTTCTAAATGGAACAAGCAAAATGACCGAACACCCGATCTCCGCAATAAATCATTGGTTGATTTATCAGAATTACCAAAAGTTAATTTCTCAAAAAATAACCTTTTCATATGTGCTGGATAATAATGCAAGCTTCAACTATTTTCTAATTGGAACAAGCAAAATTTATCATTCATTGAAATTTCTTACTCTTTTTTGAAACAAAGATACAAAAAACTAAAAAGTTGGCTTAGGTTTAATTTCTCCTACTGAAAACCTAAACGAGTCTAAAAGCAACCAACTTCAATAAACTATAAGCTAAAATTTGCCAAAAAGCAATTAGATTATAAGTGCTTGATGGTAATACATGTTTCAATCGATTTTTTCCCCCAATAACTTTATTTAAAGTTTTTAATAGCTACTCTTCATGTCTTAAAGTTGGTTCACATACAATTTGAGATAAATGTTTTGTACTGCTAACCTTTAGGAATCAACAAAGTGACAAATGCCAATCACCGAATAAAGAATAATTATTGAAATCAAGTTCGATGCATCAATATTTGTTGCCACGTGTCGATAGTCTCAGCTGATGTTTTTGCCTGAATTTTACTGAACATAAATGTCAAACAAATTTTATAAAAACCATGGCAGTGTATTTTTAATGCTACTGAATGCTTCTTATACATTTAGATTAAAAATGATAAGCATTTGTGAAAAGCTGACAAGGGAACACCAAAGTGATTCTAGTCTCCAAGGATTCATAAAAAAAAATTATATTGAAATCTGGTTCAATGCATCAAGATTTGTTGCCACACGCCTCTCTCGCCTCTGTTAATCTTTGTTTAAAATTAACATAAATGCAAGGGACACTAAATTCACTAAACATAAATTTTTAGATTTTAGGAAAACAATGTCTTACAAGTTTGATGCAACTTGATGTTTCTTATATTTAGTTGAATCTTTTGTTTATGCCGCTTAAAAATTTTTTAAATTTTGTATTATAACCTTTATTGAACAGGCGACCCAATTTTGAGTTTGCCTCTACCAATGTTCAACTCCATAGCCTTGTAATTTTGAACCCAATCAAGAAGACGATTGAACTCCTGGATCAAGTATTTGGAAAAATTTGCCATTGTGGTGGACTTTTTGATGAAATGAACCCTCATTTGCGTTACATGGAGAAGAAAACCTCGTTACCCTGATGGTAAGGGGACTCAAACCCACGATCCTTCTACCACTGAGGATATTATACATCAGCATTGTGGTCAGTGCGAGATTCGTATCGACGATCATTGGGAGACGAACGCTCTATTCCCTAAGCCACCATGGCTTGCTTAAAACTCAAACCTTACCAGATAATTTAATGTTAATTGACTTTTACTAACTTTTGTTAAGTTAGTTTGCACTTATAATAACTAAATATCGGACGCCAAAGCTACTGTCGAAGGTTAAATTAAAAATTAATGTTGAAACCAAAATTGGCATATCGTCAATCTTAACTGATGTTTCAAGAGCAATTAACTGAGCATGAGTGCAAGCTTTTATATTTTAAGAAAATCATACCAGTTAGTTTTAATACTACTAAATGTCTTAACATATAAAGTGCCAAGGTTCTAACGAACACTTTCCATTGTTTTACATATATTAATTTCCATTGTTCTCAGTTTGTTGCTAATTACAAGACAATTCGTAATGCTGGTGTAACAAGTTCCGACGAGCTTGTTTCTCGTATTAACTATTGTAAATGCTAATTGAGTTCCGTTAATAAGCTTGTTAATGTTTTTAAGTAACATAAGTATGCCTTTGTTTTTCTATGTATTTCATTTACAAATTAAATAAAAGTAGCTTTTTGGAAGGGAAATTTTATTTCTAAGCAGGTTTCCAATGTTCTATTTAATTGAAACTGAGATTCAAGTGCTTGTAATAGAAGTAAGTGACATTTTGCAAAGACATTTTCAGGTTTAAGAATTTGTTTTGATTAGTTAGTTGTAAAAATAGACATACAGCCTTAACTTATTCTGCCAACTGTGCGAGGTTTTTTTCAATGTAATTATTATAATTTATGTTAATTATTTTCTCAATGTGATTTGTTTTAATCTAAGTCCTCAACGCAGGCGAACTTAACCGATTTTTAAAGTTTTCTTAGTTACGTTCATAATTAAGATTTTAATTTAAATGTTTGGATTTGCTCTAAAACTTAACAGGAGTTCTTTATATGTTCTAAAAGTTTCTTGGATGGTTCGGTTTGTTATATTCGTTTTGAAGTTTCTCTAGGTGCCTCTGCTGGATCTCAAAGATTCATTTTGTCATGGCTCCTAAATATTCAAGGACGATTGTTCTTGCCTTATAGCCGTTCTCAAATTTCCAGGATAATTCTGTTTCATTTAGTTTTCCAAGGTGATTCTGTCGGGCCATTGTGATTCCGGCTGTTATATTTGTTAAATTTTCTTGGATGATTCTTTTCATGTTGTTCTTAAATATCCAGTATGATTCTGTTTATGACATATTCGTTCTTAAGTTTTCCAAGGTAATTCTGAAGGGTCTTAGTGATTTTGGCTGTTATATTTGCTCTTAAATTTTCTTTCATTCTTTTTATGTTATAGTTGTTCGTAAATATATTAAGAATGATCCTGTTTTTGTTGTATTCGCTCCTAAATTTTCCAAGTTGATTCTGTAGGGCCATAGTGATTCGGGCTGTTTTATTTGTTAGTAAGTTTTTTTAGGAAGATTTCTTTTCTACTAGTTCTTAAATTTCTATGATAATTCTGTTTACATTATATTCGTTTTTAAATCATTCAAAGTAATTCTGCAGGGATAGTTGTTCCTGTAATTTCCAGCATGATTCTGTTTGTGTCATATCTGTTCTAAAATTTTTTAGGACGGTTTTCTGGATGAGTCTGTTAATTTTAATATCATTCTAAAACTTGCCTAAATGATTCTGCTTGTGTTACATTTGTTCATAAATTTTCCAGGATGAGTCTCTTTGTGTTATATTTGTTCATAAATTTTCCAGGATGAGTCTGTGTTACATTCATAAATTTTCCAGGATGAGTCTGTGTTACATTTATTCATAAATTTTCCAGGATGAGTTTGTGTGTGATACATTTGTTCATAAATTTTCCAGGATGAGTCTGTTTTGTTTTACATTTGTTCATAATTTTTTTTAAATCATTCAAAGTAATTCTGCAGGGATAGTTGTTCCTGTAATTTCCAGCATAATTCTGTTTGTGTCATATCTGTTCTAAAATTTTTAAGGGGTGTTCTCTGGATGATTCTGTTAGTTTTAATATCATTCTAAAACTTGCCTAAATGATTCTCTGTGTGTTACATTTGTTCATAAATTTTCCAGGATGAGTCTGTGTTACATTTGTTCATCAACTTTCCAGGATGAATCTGTTTGTGTTATATTTGTTCATATATTTTCCAGGATGAGTCTTTTTTGTGTTGCATTTGCTCATAAATTTTCCAGGATGAGTCTTTTTTGTGTTACATTTGCTCATAAATTTGCCAGGATGAATCTGTTTGTGTTATATTTGTTCATAATTTTTTCAGGATGAGTCTGTTTTGTGTTACAATTGTTCATAAATTTTCCAGGATAATTCTGTTTGTGTTACATTCGTTAAAAAATTTCCAGGTGGATTCTGTATATTTTAATGCAAATCACTCCATTCTTCATCTGTTAGTAATGGTGTAAAATTCTTCCGACGTTATCATCCTTCAGGCATAGTTGAGCACCAGGTCCTGGAATTTGCCTGAAATCAAAACGGCGTGCTGTCTCTTTCTACAGTGATGGGCTTCCTGTTTCCGCATCTTTCCGTGATTGTCATCATGTTATTCTGTTCTGCGTAATTGAGGAGACTATTGTGAGGATGACTCTTCAATTGTGTCCAATTTTCCTTCTTTGTCGGCGGCTATTCCTGGAATTGTAGGAGGCACTCAAATTCACCCTTTCCGCTCTGCTCTTTATAACTGTAAAAATAGTAACGTCTAGATCAGGTTCCCAATCCATAGGCTACAGCCCACAACTGGGCCTTGGACGAGTCCTGTATCTTGCTAAAATGTGCACCAGACTTTTTTTTTAAACAATTGTTATAATGATAAATTGAATGTTGTGTTAATTGAGGTTGAAATTATCTAATTTCAATCGAAAGTGGCATACCGACTTTCGTAAAAGGATGAAAGTTTCAAAAAATTACCTTAATTTTTAAAAAAAAAAAAAAATTAATATTGAGATTGTGTTTTCTTATAGTTCCGATAGCTAAGTGAATACAATATAATGAATATTTATAAAAAAATATATTTTTTAATTCGTATGCCATACGTTTTACTAATTACTGACATATGTGTCCTGCTGTATACATAAGAAGAGTGTAAAAAAGCTAGGAAACAGTCAAGTATCTTGGAAAATACACATGGTATCAAAAATAAACGCATTCAGTATTTTCCTAACAGCTAATCCAATGGTACCAAACTCGATCTTCCACTCTATTCGCTGGGGGGAGCAACTTTAAAATCTTAAATACGAATTACGAACCCCCATTTTTTATTGCAGTTTCGGATACTTGAGAAGCTAATGCATTTTGCTTCACAAATGGTGCTGTAACCGAGGAAGTTTATTCAGACCAGATATAAATTCTATATTTGCTTTTTTTTTACTAATATTTATACAGAAAAAAAATCATTTAAATATGATAAAACATACCTGTAGCACAGCCAAAGCAATAATCATACCATTGCACAAAGCTTGCCATCCTTCATCTACTTGTGCTTCTGTTGTCTATATTAGCTGAGCCGCGATGGCTCAGGGGATAGAGTATTCGACTTCCAATGCGGAGAACCGGGTTCGAATCCCAGTCGATACGAATTCTGCATCCGGCTTGCACCGACCGCAGTGCTGACGTGAAATATCCTCAGTAGTAGTCGGATCATGGGTTAGAGTCCCCTGCCGTTAGGCTAACCGTGGGAGGTTCTCGTGGTCTTCCTCTCCATGTAACGCAAATGCGGTTTAGCTCCATTAACAAGTCATCCACGAAGGCAAATTTCTTCCAATACTTTATCCAGGAGTTTCCTCGTCTTCTGGATTGGGTTCAAAATTACAAGGCTACGGAGTTGAGCATTAGTAGTTGTAAACACAAAGACTGAGTCGGCTGTTCAACGATGGTTATGATATTTCTATTAGCTGTGCAAATTTCTAAATAAAAGTCAGTAAAGATTAATAAAATCAAGGACTGCGTGAACTTTTGTTAGAAATAATTTTGTAACGCATTTTTTTTTCTTAAAAAATGTTTTTTTATTGCATATACAATGAACAACTTAATATGACAAATTAAATAATCGATTTCAAAATGCAAACTTTTAAGACTTGAATGAGACAAAACAAAAGTGATTTAAAATATAGAACATAAAGTAGCCAATGAAAAATGGTTGGTAGGTGTATTTACTTCGCACTAGAGCTGTACAATGGGCTATTGGCGACCGTCTGGGAAACATCCCGGAGGATGATCCGAAGACATGCCATCACAATTATGATCCTCTGCGGAGGGGATGGCACCCCCGCTTCGGTAGCCCGACGACATGCGCGCGAAGTCGAGCACATTACGGTAGCACAGTTTAACGTGGACCGATAGTGCTCACTCTCGGTCCCTACGCAGGCTGATCAAAGTGGTCACCCACCCGCTTACTGACCGCGGCCAGTGTTGCTTGACTTCGGTGTGCTACTGGGGACCTTGTCTTTACGATCAATCCACTGCGGGACCGAAAAATGGAGAATAAAAGTTAGAAACAAAACTAGAAAATCACAGTCACAACAGCTCATTTTGATGCCCTGGAATCTTATTTTATTCATATGAATGATGGTTTCCTTGTTCACGACATTGGTCCCTCACCATCTCTCAATAGTGCGTGGACGTGCATTTTACCCCGATTCGCCCCTCTCGGCCTCTGTGGCTTTTCTTTTTCTGTTTTTCATCTTTTTTCTCTCTCGGCTACTGTGGTTTTTCAAGTTTTACTTTTCACCTTTATTTTAGCGATTTTGGTTGGCAGCTTTACGTTTTATATTTCAAAGAACTTCTGATTCTTCACATTCACGTCTGTCAAGTTTTGAAAATGGGCGCCTGTTTTTGAGACTGTTATTTACAATATAGAGCAATATATTGGTTTTCGGAATAAGTGTTTCGACAAACAAGTGCTGCACCGATTTCTTTTAAATCAACCACCTAATACATTGACTTTTTTTGTCCTTAAAATTATTGATTAAAAATTATTAACTAATCGAAAAATATTTATTTTTTGTTTTTCTTCTTCACCTTTCTACTTACAGTGTACTAAGTAATTTTTTCCCCTCTTTATTAACAAGGGATATTACAGAATTAGCGTAATCGATGGTTCGTATCCTTTTTTCCTCGTATTTAGTCATTTCGTTTATTTACATCTGTTGGCGATAAGAACACTGACCGATGTCACGCAATATTACGTCATTTCTGCAAGGGTTAATTTCAAGTAGTTATTCTTCTCTCCCTGTTTACAATGGCTCTGCGAGATCTGTTGATTTGGAAATCAATGATTTTTCTTTTTTAGGTTTTTAATCGATCAGTAGCTTTTTTTCCCCTCCCCTTTGCAATCGTAATTTCGATTTTCGTTTTTGTTCGTATATTTTAGTAAATTTTATGTATTTTTTACACAGATAAATCCTGTTTTAATGAGATTTACATAGTTCTTTCATGTATCGTGTCGTATGTTCTGTGCAGTTGGTTCGCTACAACAGTGATTCCCAATATTTTCGGCTTTGTGATCGAGCTTCTTGTGGCGGAATTAAGTTTAATTTACAATTGTCATTTTTTTACATGGATAAATCCTGTTTTAATGATAGATTTACATAGTTCTTGCAGCAGCGGTTTCTAATTTTTTCTTCTGTGGAGTTTCTTTTGATAAAATTGCGGCATTGTACAAAAAGTTGGTCCAATAATACCACCTAGTTATTCCTTTAGTGGTCTAACAACTTAATACGATGGACAAACCTGAGGGAAAAAATTCTAACTTTACTGTTGCATAATTCATTTTATCGTGCGTATCAAAAATTATTAATTTCCGTTTAGTTATTAGTTGAACACCCTAAAACTACTAATTCATTGCCCCATAATGATTGAAGATTATTCGTTGAAATTAAATGAAAATAAATCTGAAATAACTTTAATAAATAGATTCAACATACAGATTAAAATACTGACACCAACTAAATAAATATATGAAGTAAACAGAGGTATATAAAATATTATATTGAAAACAAAATACTAACAAAATATTATATTGAAAAATAATTATCAAAAATTATAAATAAAGTTAATTCCAAAAGAGCAAGAAATAATATCTTATTGACGAACAATAATTTTATTGCCAGTACATGAATGCAAAGCACAGCACAACATGCAAATTGAAAATAAAAAAATTGGAGCATTTTTGTACCAGACACTTCCAATTATTCCATTTCAAAAAGATTAATTAGTAATTTTTTTTAAACATAAAATTAGATTATTTATTTTTTATTATTTTTAAATCCATGGTACCATTGTATATTTAAATCCATTCGATGCAAAAATTACTATTTTGTAACTTTCAAGATATTCCCAGGCGACAATTTTGCCTCCCAGGCGTATGATTTTGGCTACATTTGTAGAACATTTGGCCATACTTACATAAACCCTTATCAGAAGTTCGCAAAGTGCAAACCTTTTAAAAAATAAACTTATCCTACGTGCTTGTAAAGAACAACTAAGTTTCGCTACTCAAAACATTTTTTGTAATTTTTAGATCTTTGAATGCATTTACAACTTTAAAAAAAAAAAAAATGTTTTATTAAAATTCTACGCATCGTTTTCTAAAAACAAAAACAGAGGCGTATAAATATCTTTCATCATTAACAAGGAACTTATTCGTATTCAATTTGTTATCTTCGCTAACGAATTCCAGTAGCGTTTCGCAAGCGGTTATTGCAAGATCCATTCCAGTCATAGTAAAGCCAATGAATGAGAGGAAGCGTTCTGTCTGGATTCACTCGGCAGGAATGGATTTCTTATTGCTGTCATCTTTCCGTCTTGCTTTTATGACTTTTCAGATGCCATTTTTTTTATTGCTTTTAAGGTGAATTTATTTTAATAAGTTAGAATTTAAGTTTAATTAATTAACTTTTCGAAGTAATTAATAAATCATCATGAAATTCAAGATATATTTTTAAATTTTTCAAAATTCTGAAATTTTATTTTGTCTGATTTTGAAATTTGATTTTGTGACGTATTATTTAATTAGTAAGTAAAACGGGTCAAAAGTCTTATATTTCAATTTATTTTTAAATATTTACAATTTAAAAAAATAATGCTTTTAGTTATAATACTATTATAACTAAAGTACTATTATACTATTATAACTTTAGTTATAACTGAAACGGTGAAAATTTATAAAACAATATCCCTCTTATTTTGGATATTTCTTATGTTCTTGCAGAAGACAGGGGAATTCGCGATCGCAACGAACTATAGGGGGCGTTGTTGTATGAGACGCATACCTGCGATTTCTATATGAACCGTCATTCAGTTACTCTGGAGACGTCTTTAATGTAGCGTGTAGCATTGTAACGTTCNTGCTTTTAGTTATAATACAATGTTATAACTGAAACTGTGAAAATTTATAAAACAATATCCCTCTTATTTTGGAAATTTCTTATGTTCTTGCAGAAGACAGGGGAATTGACTTTTCTATAAGAATCGTGATAGAAATAATAAAAAAAATTGGCGGCTTAATATACACTAAAAGCTCCAAGTTATATCGTCCAATACAAGGGTCATCTCTGCGATTTAAAATTAACAATTTTTTAGTGGTTTTCAATAGAATATTCTTATTTTAATTTGTTTTAAATTTTATTGGCATCTTCTAGATCTAGAACAGGGGTTACCAACTTACATGAGGCCGGGGGCCACAATTAAAAATTAAATCAAATGGTGGGCCGCAACTTTATCAAAATTTTATGTAGGACTCTTTTATATTTGGAGGAACATTAAATATTACTGTCAATCTTTTACCAAGTTGTACGAAACAAAAGTATTGAATTACGAATTAAAATAAGAAGATTTTTAAAAATATTTACTGTAATGTGCACCAATGTATTAAACAATTAATGTGAAACAGATATCTAATTGCTAACATATTAAATTTTAAAAAGTTTGGTATTAAAACTTACATAGTAGCACATAAAATATTCAATAAGAAAATTGAGGCTTGTCTGCTGCAATCATCAGTGAAAAGATATTTACATTTTAAATTTACAAATGTGTGTGTAAATATTTTCGTCCAAAATGAGTGGTTTCAAAAAGTTAAAACGGAGAATATCTTCGAGAAAATTTCTGATACGCACATGCTAAATTATATTCACAAAATACAAAAAATTGAAGAAAAAAGAGCAACATACACGATTATTTTTGTATTTGAATAAATATTTTCTTGGATGCAAAATCTGAGAAATAAATTTCTTTGCATCGTTGGTATGTTAAATTTCACAGAAACGAAGAAATTAGGTTTTTATTAACGAGAAAAGTATTTTAAACTCATATAGATTTTTTACGAAAATTGTCCGCAAAAAAATAACAACTAATATATTTTAGTTCTCGGGCCACAAAAAAAGGCTTCGCGGGCCGCCAGTTGGAAACCCCTGGTCTAGATGTGTACTGCTATTGCCATTTTTGTCTGGCTTCCGTTGTAACTTTTATAAAAATGTAAAGCAATTTTGTGTAGTTATTGTTCAGCAAAAAAAAAAAAAAAAAAAAAAAAAAAAAAAAAAAAAAAAAAAAAAAAAANAAAAAAAAAAAAAAAAAAAAACCTTAGACGTTGCACTGATTCTGAATGAAACATATTTGCGCTGTATTGGTTTTTGCAATGAATTACTATTGTTTGTACCTTCTATTTGATTTAATTAATACGTTAAATTCACACTCTAAATTCATAATGTTATTATTGTTATTTAATGAAAAATCACATTTTCACTAAATGGAACATAGCATTGATTCTAACTTGGTCTAATATTGTTTAAATCTTACTAATATCTGAATAAATATTGTTTAAATCTTACATTTACTTTAAATTGAACATTACAATTAAATCTGGAGAAATATATTTGCACTGGAGTCGGGACTAATATTGTTTGATTTAATATTATATTTGTTCTGAATAAACTAGTATTGTTCAGATTTTGCATTTATTTTGAACTAAACATTACTTTGCACTAAATTAAACAATGGTTTGGTACTGAATGAATTATATTTGCCCTGTACTAATGCTGTTGGTTAAATATTATATTTGTTCTTGATAACTAGTATTGTTTAAATTTTACGTTTACTTTCAATTAAACATTACTACTGCGTGCACTAAATTAAGTAATGAATTGGTACTGAATGGAAAATTAAATTTGCTCTGGACAATTATTGTTTGATTGAACATTACATTTGTTCTTAATTACTAGTACTGTTCAAAGTTTACATTTACTTTGAATTTATCATTACTATTGTACAAAATTAAACTCTGAATTGGTACTAAATGGAAATTTACATTTGTTCTGGATAATTGTTTGATTGAACATTACATTTGTCCTTAATTACTACAGGGTGCGTAGCGCTTTTAAAAAGTGTTTAAAAGTGCTTATTTTCGAACTTGGTTTTCAAAAGCCATTAAGGGTAATTTTTTCATGGGGTGTTTTTAAAAAGTACTTATTTTTCCCTTTTCAAAAATGAAATTTTTTTCTTTACCAAGTCGATTTTCGCCACGCAATATGCAAAAGTGTGCTTTTTACATTGTTCTATTCAACATTTTCATAATTCCTCAACCACCATCTATTAAGGAATGAATTGGTATTGAATGGAAAATTACATTAGCTCTGAACTTAAAAAACTATGTTTGATTGAACATTGCATTTTCTTTCTGGTCTTTGGACCACTAGTGTTTGATTGAACATACATTCATTCTTAATTATCCATTATATTTGTAACTTTATAATTGTAACTTTTTATTTTAAATTCCTTATTGCAGTTAATTGGATATACCTGTGGGTCAATGGCGTTTGCTGTTTGTTTGTACATAAACGGCTTCTTTTATTTACTGTGGCTTGGTGGCGTGTCATATTTTTCACTTTAAACACGAGAAACTTCAAATATCGCCAACAATGTCTTCTATGTCCTGTGTTTTTCGATGCGAGAAATTGGTCTCTGAGATTCTGCATCAGTGCTCTTGTAGATTGATGCGCCCTTTTACTGCTTTAGTTTTAGAACAAAGAAGGCTTCTTTATGAATGGATAGGTGTATATGGTTTGCGGTATAGTGTACAAAAGAAGAAATAGTCCTTTTTTGGCGTGAAATTTATGCATGCTTTTCTTTTGTTCAAAGTTGATTTTTTTAATGTCTTTTTTTTTAAAAAAGTTGTTATGTGAAATGTCTTTTATCACTCTATTGTGTAGCCAAAGTCTTTGAAATTTTTAGAGATTTTGTCACTGGTTAATATGCGAGGTCCAAGTAGTGTGATATATTGTCACGCACCAACTCTGACAATCGCTGGTGTGTACATTGAGACAGTGTTTGTGTTATCTTTCATTTGAATACTGTGTAATTAAACGGTATTTTATCACATTAATGTTGTTTTTCAAAGGCTCCGTAGTAATATAAAACGATACGTTTGTGAGAATTTAACAGTCTTGAGTTAACTGTCAGTTTACAACAGTTAACTCATGACTGTTAAATCAAGTTCAGCCTATCTAAAGCCAGCGTTGTACACTCTTATTTTGAAAATGGCACAAAATCTCAGTATGGAGAAAAGTCACAGTTCCGTGAAAATGAAAAGCGTTTGTGGTCTAATTTTTTAATTTTTAAGAGCTTAATCCGATGCTGCGTTATCTGGGCTCATGAAAATTTGGAAAAGCTGAGAATAAGTCAGTGATTTTGACACTTTTCGTCTACGGCAGGGATGGCGAACCAATGGCACGCGTGCCACTTATGGCACGAGACACAATATTTTGGGGCACGCCACCGATCACAAAGTTCACTATGAAGCATATTAACAATTCAATTAAAATTCACAAAAAAAGAACAATTAATGCCAAAAAAGCAACTAATAACCATAAATTACAAGCGAACAATAAATAACTAGCATAAAAAATTAACAGTTCTGCTTAAACTAACATTTTATAACCCTAATATATGTTATTTGTCATCTAATCTGCAACAACAGAAGTCACACTTATGTTACTTCAAGTTGAATTACGCTTATAACTGAGACATTGCAAGAAAAAAAAATTTTCGTAGTAAATAAAGAATTTTGAGTTGATAGTATTTAGTATTATTATTTACCAGACAAGACAAGAGATTCAAAATACCTTGGAAAAGTTCGATAACTGCTGTCTATTTTTTCTTAAATTTTTAAAGTTGGTTGCATGGTCCCTTACTAAACTAACATCTTCGCTTGCTGGGTCATGAGCTTTGGAACTTTGCAGTGTTTGCCTTTATGGTTAAACAGCCTGAGGTCTTATACCCTTTTTATTACAATTTTCTTAGTCTAATTTTTTGACACTTTGCTGACCGGCAATTTCACACAGAAACTGTATCTTGTCATTGGCTCGTATTATGTAATTGAATATGTAAGTAAAGTAAAACATTGTAATTTTTGATTTCATGCCCTAACGTTGTTGACCGATGATGAGTTAATTCGACATTGCAAGTGCAACTATAACACACTGCAAGTGCAATGACGAGTTAATTCGTCACTGGTTAACATGGTGTGAAATTCATGCTTCATTCAATGAGATTGAGACGCAATGGCTCAGAGATTAAAATCACTGAGCTGTTGTTGTGAAGGGCTGAGGTTCTATCCTCACAGGGCGGTTTGAAGCCCAGCCGGAGCTTGTTTTAGACGTAAAGGCAGCTTATGGTGCCTTACAAAATATGGAGCCTTAATCTTCATGTCGATAGTGGACAACTGCCCAAATGTTTTACGTATTATTATAAAGAATATTATAATTATTATCATTGCTATTATTTTGCGTTATAAAACTACTTCCTATTTCTTGTACAATTTTTCTTAACTTCACTATATTTAGTAGTTTTTATTAATTAAAATTTATTTCTATAAGTAATTTTGCATGTTTTCGAGGAAAATTTATTTAATATCAGTTGCCATTAAAAGTAATAACAGATAAAATTTATAATAAAATTTGAATCGAAAAATCCTGTCTTCCGGAATATAAAAGGTTTACCCTCTAAATTGATAACTATATCTATAATATGAGTATTATTAATTTATGAACAATCTCTTAATTAGCCGCAGAGCCGTGATGGCTCACGGGATGGAGCATTCCCCTTTCATTTAGGTGAATAGGGTTCGAATCCCGGCGATGGCTGGTCGATACGAATTTCGCACCAGGCTTGCATCGTTCACAGTGTTGACTTCAAATATCCTCAGTGGTAGATGGATCATGGGTTAGAGTCCCTTTGTTGTCAGGCTAACCATGGGAGGTTATCGTCGTTTTCCTCTCCGTGTAACGCAAATGCTAGTTACTTCCGTCAAAAAGTCCTTGACGAAGGCAAATTTCTCCCAATACTTGATCCAGGAGTTCCCTTGTCTTCTGGATTGGACTCAAAATGACAAGGCGACGGAGATGAACATTAGTAGTATCGTAAACTCAAAAATTGGGTCGACTGTTCAACAACGGTTATAAAATAAAAATAATAAATTAATAGTCGCAATACATTACCAACTAATAAATTTGGTGGTGACTTACTCTCGCTTAACTTATTAGAATAATGATTAACCATCAATTTCTAAACAATATTAAAAGCATTGGATTGGGAATGTCTGTGTAATAGTTTGAGTTGAAATGCAAGATTTCATTCTAAGTAACTTCATTAGATCATTTGAAGCTTGTGCGGTTTGAAACGCCTACTAACTTTACAACTTAAATTGCAATGCTTAGTTTGTGGTTAAACTCGGCAAGAAATGGATGGTTATTTAAATGGGTCATTGCCTTGACGGAAATAAACTTTTCATCATACGTCACATATCCTCAATGTGTGGATCCTGGGCCTTTATTAGTGCATTGAAATTTAGGCTCTAAATGATTGGTTAATAAATCACGATTACATGGGATTAAGAATTCCAGTGCGCGAGGGTTGTTGGCGCAATGTAGTAATTACTTGAATTTTAGTTTGGGTTATGTTATCGTGGGTAAATAACAACTTGCAGTTATAACAAATATTTTCTAGATCAAATCTCTAACTAAATTTATTCTTTGGGAAAATAAATACTTTAATTTAAAAAAAATATGCAGGATGCAATAGAAGTTTTGAAACTGTCAAATGTCTCGGGAAATATACATTGGATCGAAAAAGTGAAACTAAATACATTTAGTATTTTTTTAAAAACTATTCAATGATACCAAACTCGAGATTTCGATCCCCCCACCCCCTGGGGCGGTGTGGGGGGAGCTACATTGAAATCCTAATTATGAACCCTTGTTTTTTATTGCAGAATCGGATTCTCCAGAAAAAAGTGACCATATTTGGGTTGTAGGTTTATGCATTTTGTTTTACAGATGGCACTGTACTACAGAAAAGTAAAATAAGGGTATAAACTATTTATAATGGTGGCCTCTCGAGACCCATTAGACTGAAAAAAATAAAATAAAAATGTTTCGGCATTTCGTTTCAAAAAAGAAAAAATTAAAAAAATGATAAATTTTTTTAACGCATTTATTTTTATGTTCTTTAATTTGATAGGTCCTGATTTTCGCCAATCGAAACATCTTCTACCCTAATTTTTTCTCAGTTACGGCGGAATCTGTACAACAAAATGCATAAACCTAAGCTCAAATAGAGTTACTTTTTTCTGGATAATCCGAATCTGTAATTAAAAGTATGGGTTCATATTTAAGATTTCAAAGTAGAGCAAGCTTGTTATCATTGGATAGTTTAAAAAAAGTATTAAATGTTACTATTTTTCATTCCGATGTTTTATATCTCGAGGTAGTCGACCGTTTCCAAACTTCTTTACATTTTACATCAAATTTCTTACAATTTTCCCTTTTCGAAAAGGAGAATTTTTTCTTTAAAATGTCTATTTTCGCCATGTATTATGCAAAAGCGTTCTTTTCACGTTGTTCTATTCAACGTTTTCACAATTTATTCAACCACAATCTATTTCGACATACTATCAATCGGTAACGTATGAAAGCGCTAATCGTTTTACAAGTTTGATAAAATACTTGCGAGTCCGCATGTGCGCGTACTGAGTTGGGTTCAGCAAGATTCTTGCTCTCTCATGTGCAACTCTGCTGCATTTTGCAAGATATTCTTAATTTCAGGCTTCATTTTTCCACCCTCTGATATCGAACTAAAAAATCTCTTGATCATTTTATTTAATGGCTAATATAATCAGGAAAAGCGTTCTTTGTCAGAAACTAGTTATTTTTTCATGATTTTTTAAAGTCTTTGAAAATTATTTTGCATTTTGTTAATGTATATAGTGCTTATAAATATTTTTGAGTGCTTAAAAGATGCTTATTTTTTGTTGAAAGATTTAGTTACTCAATATTTATTATTCAATAGAAAAAATATGTTTGGCAGCAGATTTATCTACAAATTAGCGTAAATAGTCAAACTACACATCCAAACCTTTAAGATTGACATAAATTTTCTGTAATGGATTTGTTGTCAAACCGTGACGTTGTGACAGAATTGGGGGATACTTTATTTACAGCTTTTATTATGTCTTTAAGTTCTGGGTCATTCAAGTCTATAAAGGTTAACAATTCATCAAGCTGTCTAAATATTTAATTCACGTTTTCCATATTAGAACGCTTTTCTTTTCATCCAAAATAAGCAACTGGAGCAGGACTTGATTAAAGAAGATAAACCACGTCCAAATATAAATATGACGCGTGCCTTATAAGTGGCTGTCTATAATCATCCATTGTTTATTTTAAACAATTGTGCATTGTTGTGATATAGGTGTACCATTTCGTTACTTGCATGTCGCCAAAGAGCATCAGGAATTAGAACGGCCATCAACAGTTCGTTAAAGAATATCTCATTACTGCTGTTTGGAGATTTCGATCTTGAGGTTGGATTATTTTCTTTTTAGAGATGTCCTTCAGAAGTATATCTGATATGACTTACTCGACGATGTTCGCTGCGCAGAAGCATATTTCGGTAGCTTTCTGAAGTGTGTCACATTCCTGTCCTGGTATCTTATGAATTTTCGTTTTTTCATTTAATGAAGTTGTGTTGTAATTAAAGCTGTGGAGCTTTTTTCGGCTTTAGCAAAATGCATTTCACGTAACTGTTTTTTTTTTTCTTTTTTGAAAACCACAGATGGCAATTTAGGTATGCCAACTTTATTGAGCTACCGTAATTTCTGGGTTTTTAGATTTCATTATCAGGGGTCTGTTTAGAAGAAATTTGGGTCCGTTAACGGACCCTTCACAAAATATCTTTTCATAAAAACGGACCCTTCACAAAATAATTTATCTTTTAATCGGACCCTTCACAAATTGATTTTTCTTTTAATCGGACCCTTCACAAATTTGTTTATCTTCATTATTATTTTGTTAATCGAATAAACCCTTTCCAGGGCAGAAAACAAGAAAGATGGATGTAAACGAATTAAGTTTTGTCTTCGGCAGACGATTCTTCCATTATTCGTCCGAAATTAATATTCTGCGTTCAGCAGTATAGGCTAAATACCAAATATTTGTATGTTGCATCTCTAATTTAGAAGCAGCAATTGTTGTTTATTTTTTAAAATTTAACTTTTTTAATTATAATTTCACAGTGTTGAGCATAATCTTGCATGTCTTTACAATTTAAAAACTCATTGAAAAAGTTTTTTTTAGCAATAACGGACCCTATTTGCACGAATTCATAAAAGCGGACCCGGGTTGAAAGAATGTGAGTAATTTTTTCACAATTTCACGAAAAACGGACCTTTCACAAAATGTCTGGACAGACCCCTGATTATGGAATTACCAAACAGTTTTTAAAATTACGAAAATGCCCACATTTTCAATGAGGCCATGGTGGCTCAGGGGATAGAGCGCTCTCCAGGGCCCGACTTAGCCTAATTGGGGCCCGGGGCAGAAACTTCTTTTCGGGCCCCCTCTGTTTCACTACCTCAGTAATGAAGAATCGAACTTTATGGAGGTATTTAAATGTTTCACCTGATTATAGATATGTAACAAGAACTTAAAATATGTAACTAGAACCTTAAATAGCAATAAAGTCCCCCCCCCCNCTTCTTTTCGGGCCCCCTCTGTTTCACTACCTCAGTAATGAAGAATCGAACTTTATGGAGGTATTTAAATTTTTCACCTGATTATAGATATATAACAAGAACTTAAAATATGTAACTAGAACCTTA
This sequence comes from Parasteatoda tepidariorum, assembly GCF_043381705.1. Lineage (NCBI taxonomy): Eukaryota > Metazoa > Arthropoda > Arachnida > Araneae > Theridiidae > Parasteatoda > Parasteatoda tepidariorum. Next base: position 79,678,639 of record NC_092212.1, on the reverse strand, counting down.
AATAGCTATAAAGTCCCCCCCCCCGCTTGCAATCGTCAGACGAAATATCGTTCTGTCCATTTTATTGATTTTCTGACAATTCCATGTCCATCATGCGAAGGCAGTTTTCTGATTATTAACCTAGCTGTCATCTAGCTGCGAAAAATTCATATCCTTGCAGACATAAGGGCGGAATTCAGCTAATTTTTCTCAATTACGATAGCTCAATTAAGCCTAGCAGAAGCTCGTATTTTTGTAAACATATCGCATTTTGCGATATGTAAAAGTAAGAGGTCTTTCAATGGCAATTTGCCCATCGTAATTGAGAATTTTAGCTGAATCCCACCCTAGAAAACCATGGATTTATGAAGTATAGATTTTTTGTGTTCATACGATATAGTTTAACGAAGTGCGTTTTTGTAAAACTTTATCCCTTAGCATTTAAAATCCATGTCCTTTAAAAATTTTTTAGAATTAAGCAAATTGTTTGGTGAAAAGAAGAAGAAAAACACTATTGAAATCGATAGATTTTACTAGTGAGGAAGTTGCGATTAAAAATCTTTAAAAGCAGTTTGATTGCGATGAATTAGGAGGTTATTTCTAGTAATTGCATCCAACTTCCTGTGTTCTTAGTCAATCTTGCACATTTTGCTGTCCCGTTTTGTGTCTCGTAAGATTTCGACAGCATTTTTATTCTTTCCTTATTTAAATTTTAATTTGTGAACGTTACAATTAGAATTCATTTTTGACAAGTATTCTAAACATATTTAAACGGCGAAACACTTTATGGCTATATCATCAGCTGGTATGATATTGAAGAGGTGTGTTCTTGTATTCATAAAGGCTTCAACTTTACTCTATCCGAATTGTAATCAAGTTTAGCCTAATTTATTTTTCTGGCCTGAACACTACATACTCAAAACTTTGGGAGACTAAATATAGTAAAAATTAGTCTTTAAAACTTTCCATAATCCTAAAAAAACGAGATTAAATAAATTGTTTTAACGCCTAAAAAAAAACTTTTAACTAGTGTCCGTTTCATCGCCAGGATGCCGAGGTTGGCGTCATTGATGGCGAAAAAAATATAATGAAATAAAAAAAGAATAATCATGTATTTCGATCTCTAAGAGATGGACTAAATATTCTTCAGGGGATTTAAAATAAAAAAAATAGTCACGAACCGGTTCGTGAAGTACCGTTTCGGCTAACACCTCTCAATTATATTGTAAAAACCATCCAAGCTAGCAATTTTACCAAGATATTTCATTCACCCGAGCGAAAAAATATAAAAAAAGACTAAAAAAAAAAAGATACAAAAACACAGCAAACGATTTTTTTTTTAAATTTGAAATTTAGATATGGGGAAAGGGGGAAATAAAGTTTAGTAATCCAGCACCTGAAAGTATCAAGACCTTCGAAATAGCCAATCAGATTCTCGTTTTCTTTTTTCATACAACAGAAGAGCAATTAACTAAACAAGAACACAAGGAAAAAAAAAAGTATACTCGGAAAAGAAAAGAAGTGAAGAGTGTAGAGAAACCACGTGACCCATAGCTTGTGCTGTTGACCTTCTGGACGTTATGCAGGGCCCAGTTAATCATTCTTTGGAACTAACACAATGGGAGTTGATATCTACTATACCACCTTAAGAGTTTTTTTTTTCTTTGTGTGTATTAATAAAGATGTCTAACTTTTGCAAACGAAATAGTTACTGATAAATAAAGAGTTTTGCGTTGTTTTCCTACATCAAAGGGAAAAAAATTTAAAAAAAGAAAACGAAGGAATTATGAATTTTTTATCATATTTACTTTTATTAAAATATTTCGCACTGGTAACATGCATGTTTTTCGAAAAAATAAATTTATAAAAACGTCATATTGTAAGTTATTCAACTTGCATAAAAATATTTCACCTTTTTTTCTTTTCTTAAAATAATGCAAACATAAAATATTGTATCATTTGTACTAAGAAATTTACAATGGAAAAAACCCCTCTATTTTAGACAACTGCAATATTTTTATTATTATTAATTTTAATTCCATTAAACGTATAAATTGTTGGATTCCTAATTTAATTAAATTTAAAGTTTATGTTGAGTCAAATGTATAGTATCAGTGCAAAATTTTTCTTCTAATTCTATTTTAAGTGCAAAATTATAGCACGTGGTGTATTTGATATGAATAAACTAATTTGATATGAGTTCTCTCTTTTTAATAAATGGCATTAGAGTTTTTAATGATAGTATTTAATCACTTGCCATATGTTTTATAGTGTTCTGTAATTTCACCTTTCGAATCTAAAACCATTACTTACCAAAATCAATTTTCTAAATGTTTTGAAATACCCCACTCGCTTGATTTTATAACCACCCATTTCGTTTATTTTTATATTTTAATACCGGTGTTGGAACAGCTGACCGATTCTGAGTTACTATCAATGTTCTAACTCCGCAGCCTTGTGATTATGAACACAATTCAGAAGGCAAGGAACTCCTAGATCAAGAATTGCTTGAAACTAGCCTTCATTTAGACTTTTGATGGAACTAACCCGTATTTGCGTTACATGTGGAGGACAACCTCCTACGGTTAGCCCAACGGCAAGAAGACTCAAACTCATGATCCGTCTATCACAAGGGGTATGTTACTTCAGTACTGGTATCCCATTTTGTTTAGAACGTTTGGATTTCTTTGAACTAAGCTTAGTTAGAAGTGTATGTTCCATTGGTAATTGGCAGTGATAAATATTTCGAGATATTTGCTTGACAAAGCATAAAATGGCGAAATGGAAAGATCGTTTTGTGTTTGAAATCCTTAAAAATTAATAAAATCGAAAATCGTTTGTAAAAATCTATTTTAAGTTTTTTATTCCGGAATTTTTATGAAAGATCCTGTTTTTGTGAAATCGGGAAAAATGTACTCAAAATTTTGTTAAATAGTAAAAAATAGGGTTTTGTTTTCAATTTGGATGTGTACGCTGCAGTCATTTTGGGAAAAATCCTGTTTTTGTGACTTATTATAATTTTCTGAATCTAAAATTAGCAAAGAATCTGGTTCTTTCTATATGAGTTCTGATTTTGTAAAAATGAAATCCTATTTTTTGAGACAAAACACAAAGATTATATATTTTAAAGGTGTAGTAGTTTTAAAACTATTAAATCATTTATTATTAATATCAGTTGAGTAATATAATTTTTAAAGTATTTCATAGACGCAGTTTTTCAAAGGAAGAGTTTTGAAAAACGTCCATTTTTAAAACGAGCGGTATTGTGAATGGTCTGTAGACGGATTCAAAAACCCTGTTTAAAAACTCCTTTCAATTGCCACACAATCATAACTTTCCAAAAATCTAAGCAGTTTCACCGAGACATTGTGCTTCCCTCAGAAGGGACTTATAATAAGAGGGTAAATTAATCTCATGAAATCCAAATGCAAATTGTATGATTAGATTCTTAAGTGACCAGATTGAAAATTATGCTTTCTTAAACAGGGTGCGTAGCTTCTTTAAAAAGTGCTTATTTTTGATTTACTTTTTTAAAAGCCCTTAAAGGTGCTTTTCTTTTATTCGGGGTTTGTAAAAAGTGCTTAATTTTCTATCTTTGACAGATGGATTTTTTTTCGTTGCCGTATCGATCGTAGATCTAAATTACAAAAAAATGCATGATTTTCACAATTTTCTCAGCAATATTTATCAAACTAGTTATTTTATTATGATTATGTAAAGTTTTTTTTAATTTTATTGATTTTATGTTTATAAATTAAGATCTTTTAGCGATAGAAGAAAAAAAGTTTTATTACTACACAGATCCTAATTATTTTTTTTTTTTTTAAACGTGATTAAAAAGATTTTTTGAGTGCTTAAAAAGGACTTAAAAGGTGCTTATTTTGTGTTGAAAAGTCTGGCTACGCACCCTGTTTAAAAATGTTATCAAAGTGTGAGGATTCTGCAGGTTATACTATTTTGTAAGTATCTCTGCAACTTCCTCTAAACTTCGAATTTCAAAAAAAAAAAAAAAAGTTTTTCAATGCTGCGCATTCGAATTTTTTTCCACGTAGTAATTTCGCTTTTTCCCCCCCAACAGAGAACTTCGTTGTATTTTTTCACAGCTATCTTCACCCCAAAATCATTATAAATTTTGAAAGCTGACATAAGAGGGCTTACTTGTGACAAAGTTCCATTGATACTACGCAGTAGTTTTTGGTTGGTGCCCTTTCAAATATGGAAAGGGAAAAGCAGTATTTTTGTTATATTTTACTATTTGAGATAGTAAAAAACGCTGCTCAAGCAACAGAAAGAGTATAAAAGTGTCCTATGTTTATGGATAGATTTATGTACAGCACAGATATAAAGGCCCCTATATTAGTCCCTGATGTACACAGGGTTGATTGTGCTCCGGAAAAAATCCTGATTTCCGGATTTTTCGCTAACAGTGATCCGGAAGTTTCCGGAGATCGAAAGTCCAGACGTTTCAAAAAATCATTGATCACTAAAGTTTCCGGAAATCAAATTTTTAAAGGTGGAACTTAAAAACACAGTTTATTTAATTTGTTTGTAAGGGAGAGCCACAGAGATACTTTATAAGCTTATATTCATGATTAATATTCATTTTTTATCACTAAATAGTTGTTATAATCATAAACTCAAAAAAAAAAGGACATATTTGTAAATTTTAATTACTTCTCCAGGTCATCATAGGTATGTGTAAATGGTATAAGTATGTGTAAAATTTTAAATATATTTTTAGTAAACTAAGAAATATTGAGAAAAAGGAAGAAAAAAAACCTTGTTTAAATTTTTTTCTAATTTTTCAATTTAAACTGTTTTTTTTTTTTTTTTTTTCCCCTCAAATTCAGGAAATTTTCCGGAATTTTGACTTGGACTCACAATCACCCCTGCACTGTACAGTACTCCAGCATCAAAACTAGTTTCCATCATTTCGATTAAGATGCACTATACCAGTTTAGGCGGATGAAGATACAATAAAGACATTAATTGATGCAAACTGGCGAATTATAAATAACTAGTTCATGATCATTTGAAATGCTTAGGTTTATTCTCAAAGCTCGGAGTGCCTTTTATAGAAAAAATTTTTACTTCGTTTTAGGTTTCTTTTTGGTTGAGTTCACCATCTCCTTTATTGGGGGGGGGGAGGATATTAGGCATCTTTCTTCTAAATATTTTAAAAATGTGAACAATATACATTGTGTTTTGTGAGTGTGAGGTCCAAGACCTTAAGGTGCCTTCTTTATGCACCATTAATTAAAATTACCACACCAACCATACTTATTACAAAGAACTAACTCATAAGTCACATTGAACAGTGTGGAATTAACGAATCCAGTCTATATCTTTGTTAAAGTGGATTGTCCGAACTCTGTAAGGCACAATACTGTTTTCAATGGTTCACTAATTGGATTTGACCCTATCTTTCTTTGTTTCTGAAGCTTTCATTGCTAAGACGTGTTCCTGTACCAAAGAAACCCATTCACACTTTTGTGGTTTGTGCTTATTATAACAACCTAGGTCGCTGACATTGCTATTGTATGAATACTTGATAGAGATAAGCTACCTTCTGGTGAAAACAAAAGCTGATATAAAAGACGCAACGTAGCGGATCGGTAATTCGAAAAAGGAACAAGAACCGAAGAAATTAACTCGACCCATAACGACTGACAAATTGCCAGTAGTGTTTTCTTTCCACTTTTACGGTTCAATAGTCAATAAAGTTTTGCCGTGTTATTAATCATCGCAATTGAATGAAGGAGTGAAGCCTCGTTGCACGTGGTTGGTTCAGTAGGAGAAATTGGCTTCTTGAGTCTTGTATGCTCTGTTTTAGGTTCATGTTGATGAGCTTATTCATTAAACGGCTCTGTAATTTAATTGGAATTATACAGCCTTTAGTCTTCGAGCCTGGTGATTTGTTATAATTAGGTATCCAGGCTGTGTTGCAAACTGTTAAACAAAAATTTATAAAATTTCGATGGATTTTTGTATTAAAAAAAGGAATTTTAAATCATTTTTTATTTTATTGTAGCGACTAGTACCAACCACCATCAACAGATGGCGATACCAAAAGGAATGACGTCAAACCCCTTGGTATCGCCATCTGTTGATGGTGGTTGATACTAGTCGCTACATTATAACCGACGTTGAACAGCCGACTCAATTTTTGGGTTTGCGACTACTAATGTTCAACTACGTAGCCTTGTACGCTTGAACCCAATCCAGAAGACAAAGGAACTCCTGGATCAAGTATTGAGAGGAATTTTGACTTCGCTGAGGACTTTTTGATGGAACTAACCCGCATTTGCATTACATGGCGAGGAAGACCACGAGAGCCTCCCACGGCTAGCCTGGCGGAGAAAGGACTCTAACCCATGATCCGTCTACCACTGAGGATTATTCACGTCAGCACTGTGGTCGGTGCAATCCGGATGCGGATTCGTATCGACCTGCCATCGCTGGGATACAAACCCGGATCACCTCATTGGAAGGCGAACGCTCTATCCCCTGAGCCCTAGCGGCTCAATTTTAAATTATTATAGAATATTCAAGGAATTATAAATTAAAAAGGGTTTTGGCATCAGTGAATCAATATATGAGTCTATCGATATAAATATATGAGCAGTCTGACAAACTAATGAATGAGGGAAATAGTAAATGAGCAAATCTAAGAATGAATGAATCCTGAATCAGTTTATTAATAAATGACTGATTCTATCAATCAGTGAAACTATAAATGAGTGGATTAGCATGGTAACTAAACCATGAATAAACAAATCTGAAAATTAATGAATTCGTAATTTACTGATATCATTCTATATTATATATAACTGAGTTATTTATTCGTTAATATTCTGATTCGTTAATTCTTTGATAGACTCATGTATTAATTTGGCTATTTACGACGTCGATAAAATATATAAATAGCTTGATTTTTATTTAATAGTTTTAATGGAGTTAATATTGTATTAATTGACACGGCTGCAAAACTCTAAAAGAGTAATTCCATATTATTGTAACATTCGGTATTTGTTTAAACTAAAAAATCAAAGAAGTCTCCGCCATTACACCAGACTGTTCCAGCCTCCAATCCAAGAAACGCCTTATGTCATCACAGAAAAAAAAAACCGAGAGGGGCCGTTCAAAAAGTACATACACAAAAATTGATAAATTTTAAACCCCTCCCCCCCCTTCGTACATTACCGTACATAAGGTCTTACTCCCCCCCTTAGAGTACGTACATTTTATTAGTCTACCCCCCTTTTTCATAAAAATTAAAATAATTATGTTTTAAATAAAATTAAATATTTACTTAAGGAGTGTGTAGGATAAAGTCAAATTTAAATTTGGTGTATGTTTATAAAGTACGTACTTTGTATAATACCTCCCCCCCTCCCCATCGTACAAAACCGTACATAATAGCAAATCCCCCCCCCCTTCGGGATGTACGTACTTTTTGAACGGCCCCAGAGAGTGAAATCGTCAAAATACTAGCACCATATGACGTCATGCGTGGATCGTAATTTCGGCGAAATAGCAGGCGACTTTAAAATTATTCCAAGTTTGTTAACATCAAAAATTCCAATTATGCGTGCAGGTATGTGGGACTTGGTTATGTCATGGTAATAAGGTGAAAAAATGTCCCACGTTTTTAGTGTAACGGAAAAAACTCCAATAAATGGTTTTTCCTACATCAAATATCGAAAACGAGGCCAGATTTTTTTTTCATCCGCTATTTGACGTCTGCACGCGTTTGCCGCAGTTTTAAAAGTTTCGAGGTTAAAATGGCATTGTTATAAAAGCGTCAAAACTCGTTTTCCCTTCTCTTTTTGCTCTGACCTTTTGTTTTTCAAACGCCGCCAATGCCTTTCCCGTGTTTATATGATGAAACAAAAGTAATCCTTTCCAACCATTGTTTTAGGTTTTGTTTCGTGAGCTTGACCTCTAAATTTGGAAAGAGTATTTTCCATTTTTATTAACCCCTTAAGCTCGGACAGCCAGACTTATTCGACTCATTTGTTCTTTATGATATACACGCTTTTAGCTCTGTATTTCCGAATGAAAGCAAAATATTATTGTTTATGCAAGTTCAAGATATTGCTTTATTTATTTGTGTGAAAGGTGATAGTGTGGCATCAATTAACTAATTCATACCTGTTAATTCATCCTACCGCTTTCTAATGGCATAAATCAGCGTTTCCCAAAGTGTGGTACGGGTACCCCCTGGGGTACGGGAACAGTTTAGCTGGGGTATGCTTTCTTATGCGAAATATCTTGCAACGAACGAAAAATTTCAAAAAATTTTATTTAAAAACAAAGCTAGCCATGAAAATTTACGATTACGTATTTTTCTATTGGCTATTTTTTGCAGAGTTAACAGTTAATAATTAGTGGCATTAACAGCTAGCTGTGATTTTTTAACTTTTGTGCAACTTTTTTATTGTAAAAAATATATTAGTTTTTTTTAGTGGTACACAGCGTTATGAAAAATTTAGAATGGGTACACAAAAATCATACGTTTGGAAAACACTGTCCTAAGTCACATGCATACTGGCATAAATTATTAAACAACCCAATTGATTTGATTTGTTGTTGTTGTAGTTCATTTACGTCGCACTAGAGCTGCACAATGGGCTATTGGCGACGGTCTGGGAAGCATCCCTGAGGATGATTCGAAAACATGCCATCACAATTGTGATCCTCTGCAGAGAGGATGGCACCCCCGCTTTGGTAGCCCGACGACCTCCGCGCGAAGTCGAGTACTTTACGGTAGAACAGTTTAACGAGGACCCATACCGCACACCCTCGGTCCTTACGCCGATTGATCCAAGTGGTCACCCACCCGCACACTGACCGCAGCCAGTGATGCTTGACTTCGGTGATCTGCTGGGAACCGTATCTTAACGATCAGTCCACTGCGGGACTTGATTTGATTTATGTATACTTCATGATAAGCACGGTTCTTGATATGTATTCTACATATTTGCAGACTCACTTATGTATACAAAGAGGGCCGGGATAGCCTGGTCGGTAGGGCGCTGGGCCCATATCCAAGAGATCGTGGGTTCGATCCTCGCCGGCCGAAGACTCCCCGTGTAGTAAAAGGTGGCTGATGCACGTTAAATCTGTCGAGTCTCAAAGTCCTCCATGTTCCCACAACAAATCAATACCTCTGGGGGTACTTATCCCGGAGTTTCCTTGTCTTCTGGATTGGTTCAAAGTTACAAGGCTACGGAGTTGAACTACCCATGAAATTGGGTCGGCTGTTCAACGACGGTTATAAAATAAAATATATATACAAAGAAAGTTTCATAAACCCTTGTCAAACTGAATAAAGCAGCACAAACGTACATGCAGGGTTATTGCGGGATTTGAACCTGCTTCCTTCAAGCATTCGATTGCATGGTGGAAGAACAATACTTAGATAGCTCTGCATTTCTCAGTGACCGTAAACAAAATGTTACTGTTCATATAAGTTCAGAATATACTGCTTTCTTCTGTATCTTCAGGGGTCTGTTTAGAAGAAATTTGGGTCCGTTAACGGACCCTTCACAAAATATCTTTTCGTAGAAACGGACTCTTCACAAAATATTTTAACTTAAAAACGGACCCTTCACAAAATGATTTTTCTTTTAATCGGACCCTTCACAAATTTGTTTATCTTCATTATTATTTTGTTAATCGAATAAACCCTTTCCAGGGCAGAAAACAAGAAAGATGGATGTAAACGAATTAAGTTTTGTCTTCGGCAGACGATTCTGCCATTATTCGTCCGGAATGAATATTCTGCGTTCAGCAGTATAGGCTAAATACCAAATATTTGTATGTTGCATCTCTAATTTAGAAGCAGCAATTGTTGTTTATTTTTTAAAATTTAATTTTTTTAATTATAATTTTACAGTGTTGAGCAT